>NC_055975.1:13841326-14111326 GCF_018492685.1 Alosa sapidissima
TAATACACTCATCCTGTATTCACTCTCAAGTCTGACGCCTGCGAGACTACTTCTGAGTTTACTGTACCTTGTCTTGACATTATACTATTTTTAACATTTTATTTTTAATAAGTGGTGAGGGGTGTTCTGACCTGTGCACCATGTTAACTCCCTCCAAATAGGCCAGCGCTTTGCTAATCTGCAGACAGTACAGGACCAGGGTGACATTGGTCAGGGTGTGCTGGTTCTCTAGCAGATAATTCCCAAGCTGATGGACAGAATCATAGACAGTCACCGTTACACAACACACAACTCATTCATCCTGTTAGCTCAGTCTAACATCCAGTCTTAGATTAATCAAAGATGGTAGCCAATCGTGCCTCACCTCTCCATGCTGATAAAGCTCCATGACAATCCACACCGGGTCATCCTCAATGATTCCGATAAGACTCACAATATGGGGATGATCCAGATTCTTCATGATCACTGCACACAAACATACACAGACATGATAATCCTCCACTAAACAATACTTTAAATGCTAGTTGGTTCCAGTCTGTGATGCTAACATGGGGAAGTAAAGGTCAGTGCTCTAGGACAGAAAGCGGTTCTTTCTCAATGAATGATATTATCACCTGCTTCACTCATGAACTTCTCCTTTACATCAGGAGCGCAGTCCTTGCACGTCTTCACGGCCACACTGATGCGTTCACCAGTCTGAGAAGAGACATGTAACATGATGTTAGCACCTTACTGCGCATTACTGTGCTATACACAGAATACAGACCGCAGGGTAGAACTGGTTCCATTCCAGTCAAACAAAGTGACCACACATTATTCATGTAGGAAAGAGAAGGTTCTCCGCGCTTCTGTAATCCAACAATCCTGTGCAGCCAGGGCATGAAGTAAGTGTAGCACAGATGTCTTCTTAATTTATAGTATTTTTTGCATAACAGTGACAGAGTCCCAGGACTCTGATGAAGATGTAATCCTGCATCGAAACATTAGTCATCTTAAAAATAAAAAAAATAATATATATTAAGAAGACATCTGTGCTGCACAAATTGACCACACACTATGTTTAGAAGCATGACGCTACAACAACATGAAAATAATTCTGAAACTAAATTTGCCTTGACATAGCAGTCACCTGTATTCAACCATGGCTTTATAAATAAACACATGTAGGCCTAAGGTTATGGACATAAAAAGGACATTATATTACGGATGTGGTAAATAAACACATCATTACAGTTTAGCGCCATCTATCCTCTCATCACAGCAACGCAAAATCTGCTGGTGATGAAAACTGTTTCACCATTACAGAGAGAAACATGACAATGACTAATAATCAAGAATCATGATTCACTTGCCCGACTTTTGTAGCAGCCTTCATGAACTTCCCCAAAGAACCCTTCACCAAGGATGCGACCCAGCACAATATCATCCCTTGACAGGCCATACTTCTGAGCTGGAGAGTGACAAATTTTCACAGTTTCATGTCTTTGGTGAATTGCTTAGTTTAGTGTGATAAAACAAGTGTGTTGTTTCATATGTTAACAACAATGTTCTGAATCAGGTACAAGCACTTACTGTTTACAGCATCTTGCTCCGGGATCTCTGCATATATATCTGACCCTGGGACAGAGAGCAGAGAGGTCAGTTTTATTCTAACTCACTCACTCACTCACTCACTTGCACTCACTTACTCATTCACTTACTGACTCAAACTCTTTAATTTGGTTGCTTCCTCACTCACTCACTCACTCACTCACTCACTCATTTGCACTCACTCACTTACACTCCTTCCTTTGCTTACATCCTTACTCACTCACACTCACTCAATCTCTTACGTACTGACTTGCACTAACTCATTCACACTCACTTACTCATTCACTTACTCACTCAGTTCATTTGGTTACTTCCTTTCTTCCTCACTCATTCACTCACTCACTCATCTACTGTCTCACGCTGTCTCATGTCCCACACTGTCTCACTCATCTCCTGTCTCACGCTGTCTCATGTCCCACTCACTCATCTCCTGTCTCACGCTGTCTCATGTCCCACACTGTCTCACTCATCTCCTGTCTCACGCTGTCTCATGTCCCACACTGTCTCACTCATCTACTGTCTCACGCTGTCTCATGTCCCACACTGTCTCACTCATCTCCTGTCTCACGCTGTCTCATGTCCCACACTCACACACTCATCTACTGTCTCACGCTGTCTCATGTCCCACACTGTCTCACTCATCTCCTGTCTCACACTGTTTCATGTCTGTTCATGTCCCACACTGTCTCACTCATCTCCTGTCTCACGCTGTCTCATGTCTGTTCATGTGAGCATATAAGCAGGGAGTAGCTCACATACCTACAGTGCTGATGCATTTGCTGGCGTCTTTGTTTCTGCTCATAGGGAAAACAACAACATTAATAAAACTCACAACCAAGCAGTCTGTTGTGACAGGAGGAAATATTCAACAGCCTACAGAAGGAAGCTTCAGATCATTGAAACACAGAAACACTACGCAACGTAAAAACTCACTTGTCTGGAATTGGAGGTAGAGAATTTCTTGCCTCTCGACCTGGTAAATAAAAAGATCAGAGCATGAGATGGAAAGACGAAAACAAAACACCATAACCTCCATATTCATTGTTTTACATTAGCTAGAAATGAGTGCTAAAAATAAAACAAAGTAATCAGTAACAGGTGTAATGAAAGTCAAAAAAGGATATGAAAGTCCACCAGCACACAAGGTAACCTTAGGTAACCAAAGTAACAGGAGACAGAAATGGTCTGAGCTGACTCTGACACCCACAACCATCATAACTGGATATGAAACAGGCCACCAACAAACAAGTGGGCAAGACTAATGCCATGGTCCAAACATAACCATAGAGCTGCCATAAAAGCAGTTCCCAATACCTTTGTTAGGCTTCACAATCACAGATGTGTCATTCCCTTTCTCCGTTCGGCAGTAGCCATCGATGAGGTCAGCCATATTCTCAGCTATAGCGAGAGTGGCTGTATTTACCGTCAAAGGCTGAGCGAGAGACATGGAACAGTCAAGTTAGTAACAGACATCCATATAGAAGTAACCCAATCAACAATTATGGTGTGTAGGTACAGTATACACAGTGAAACTGCAAAACAGAGTATGATTAAACAGAGAGTGCTGCTGATTACCTGTCTGGCTCCTTTTATGTCTATAGATAAAAGTGCTTTCCCATCGTCCTTCTGGGAGCATTTCACGCTGTTGACCTGGTCGAAGGTGGCCAGGCAGATGGGCTGTACACAAATGGAAACAAGTTTACTGGGTCAATAGTACAATTCACTTTCACTCTTTTCTCAGACCTTTCTCAGAGAATTACACCACATTATTAGGAAATGTTGCTCAAGAGAACGTGTTACGTCAACTGATTCAGGCCTTCAAAATAAATAAATAAAACAAAGACCAAGATATCATTTTATCTTTGTTATATTCCCTTTATTAAACAGACACAATCTCTAGACAATGACACAAAATGTAGATCTTCACAGTACATGAGGTATGTACGTTTACAAAAGTTTACAAAGTGGTAATGTCTATGTAATAAACAGCATGTCAGATCTGAGAGTGAACAGACCATTGTATTGTATCATAGACACTGTGTATTGATATAGTAGATTGGATTGGTAATGTATTTTGGTACAGAGTGCAGCTCTTACCGTGGAGTTCTTGTCTGTACGCTGGCAGATCCCTCTGGGACCGATGACCAAATCTACGGCCAGACTCCAACCTTGCTGCGAGGGGTAAAACCGAAATGTTCAAATGAGACTCATTCCATTATATCTCAGAGAGAAGCCAGGGAGCTTAAATGTTCTACAAATGTGAAAGACGTGCTTTTTGGCATCAAATTATATTGCATTAGACTTCTTTACTATTTTTTTTAGATAGTACTCTGAACAGCAACACAAGAAAACATTTGAAATTAGATGTATATGGTCTTCAATTGAGCATCTAAGCCATTTGCTTTTACTTTTCCACCTCCCAAATTTGATGCTGCAGAATTCATGATGTAACCATCTATTGGCAACCATCTATTGAGCTGCACTCCTCTGAAATGCTTGCATATAGTTGCATAATTATTTCAAATGTAGATGATAGATTTTTACCAAATCAGACAGTACTGTATAGGGTATACTATGAATAATATATTATATATAATTTCCATTTCAGTTATAAACAGTTAACATCTAATACAGCCAGCCACACATAAATAATCGTGATACTTCAATGTTCTGAAGACCTAGTTTCTAAAAAGCTGTAAAATGGGAAAAAAGAAGCAGTCATATACAAGTGTAGGCTTTCTCA
Organism: Alosa sapidissima; assembly: GCF_018492685.1. Taxonomy (NCBI): domain Eukaryota; kingdom Metazoa; phylum Chordata; class Actinopteri; order Clupeiformes; family Clupeidae; genus Alosa; species Alosa sapidissima. Next base: position 13,845,660 of record NC_055975.1, read on the forward strand.
CCACAAGCTCACAAGCAAAGACCTCTTCGTCACAGCTGTTGAAGACAGCGAATGTCTGGAAGAACTTCACCATGCAGTCTATATCCTTCAGAGTGGCGTACTGCAGGAAGGTCTGCTGAATCATCTTCCTCAGCTGCTTGGGCTACCATAGATACAGACACATACAATCATTGCCAAACAAGCTGTTCAGAATCATACAGAAATCAGTTGCATTCAAATGTTACAGGTATTGTTATTTTAATGAGCAGCATATTAATATATGACACAGAGAATGAATGAATGAACGAACGAATGAATGAATGAATGAATGAATGAATGAATGAATGAATTCATTCATTCATTCATTCATTATTAATATATTCTTGAGTGGGTTAATGAATCGTAATATTCATCACAACAATAAAAAAATGTCAACCATATTTACAATATTGCTATTTCACCTTCATACTGTCGATGAGCTCCTGTGGGAAAAAAAGGTGGAGGCCCACATCTTTCCTGCAAAGACACAGGGATGAGGTAATCTTCAGACACATTCATTACAGTACACATGCCTTACAATGGCTCTGAACCACAGCAACACTCCTCAGTGCATGCTCAAACACATGTACAGCACATGCAAGCATGCACACGTCTTCCAAACACTCACTCTAGCTGTTCATAGTTGGATTTCTTCTCCAGGCCGTTGGCGGTCATGTCTTTGCAAAATCTCCTGTTAGGATGTAGAGATCACACCGTAACGTCACAGCACAATACCCAAAACATTAATACACTGGGTTGTTTACTGTGCTGATGCAATTTCACAAAATGACTCCTACCGTATCTCCAAGCAGCCGAGCTGTAGGGCCATACCGTCACTCACTTTGGAGGCGTAGTACTGCATGTAGTCAGAACGTACCTGAGGAAGACAGCACACGGTCATCGCACATTGGCACAGCAGTTCACATTAGCCACCTCAGGAAGAACAACACCAGGGAATCCTCATTTAAATGATGAGCAAAGTGAAAAGTCTAATGTTCAAGTATAGCTAGTTCCATAATTTGAGCAAGAGCCTTTGCACAAACATCTGTGGGTCGGCTCAATGCTCCTACAAACCACACAGTAGCTTCAGTTCATGCACTTCGTTGTAAACACAGGCCCTTCCTGTCTGTGGCGTCTATTTATACCATACAATACAGTGCAATTCTCTGACTTGAATGGTAAGACATGAGCTAAAGTTGGACATAGCAACAGTAATCAGGTGGGGCGGGCCTACCACTGAATTAGACAGTGTGATTGGCTGGAGTGTTGACTGACAGTTCAAGAGGATATTTGCAATAACTTCAGATCAGAATTCATTCTGAAAATATATTATCACATATATATATATTTCAGAACAAATGAATTTATGAAACAAAATCACCACATCAATTATGGGTTATGATAATTATTTCAACCTGATAATGAATGATGATGGAAATGAGCAACTACATAACCCATAATCCAAAGCAGTAACCTAAGGTCTGAGACCCAAAGAGAATGTATAATGTGAACAGGAAGGAAACGGAGGCCCCATCAGAGCTGAAGTGCACCAGAAAGAGATCTAAGTCCTCTTTCAAATGAACTCATAATGTAAATACAAAATTAACTGAGTCCCTTTTGTTTTGGTCCACTTTCTGGTCCCATTTTAGTGGACTGAGTTTGGTTCTTCTAAAAGACACTATAAGGAAGTTACCGTGTAGTCTCATGAATTTGAGTTTTACAATGAAAACCCTGCTAGGAGCCCATCTAAACATCGTCCTAGTTTCTTATAAAAGGAAACTACATTCACAGCTAGGCAAGAAACAGACACATGCGGGCACACATACAAACACACGCACGCACACACACACACACACACACACACACACACACACACACACACACACACACACACACACACACACACACACAAGTTTACCTGTTGGTAGAAATAAAGCAGGGTGGTTTTATCTTCTTTAAACTTCTCCAGGAAGTCCTTGGGAATGTAGCGGATCCTCAAGTCATATCTGCAGGTGGTGTTGAGATAGCAAGAACATGAAATCACAAATCCAAAACCAGCCTGAAACAGGCTCATCAGTGACTTAATCTGTTTGATCAAGGAAAATAACGATGTGAAGAAGAAGTGAGAGTGGCCTGAGGGTGTATTACTGGACTATTTAAACAGCTGATGAGGAAATCACCCAGACACACTTAGACAGGCCCTCTGCAGTCTCTCTGAAGCTCACAATGTGATGTCCCCTTTGAAGACGGGGCATTGTTCACTCATGTAGCCTATGGGATATTTTAAGCTACATAGCCTGTTATATTGGTCAAAGCATATATGTATCCCTGAGAGACCACAGGGAAAGTGTTGTCACATCACATGCCACAAAACATTCTGTGTGGGAATGGGCAGCTCGCATGTGGGTAGTAGATTGGTGCAGATTAATGTGACTACTCGGAATGGGCCCCCACTACCCAGAATTCTCACCTCCACTCTGCCTCTACGTGCTGCTGCTCATACTTCTGCTCCACCTCCCCAACGGTCATCAGTGGGTGGAGCCAGTGGACCTCGCTTGATTTCAGGTGCTTCAGCAGGAGCCCAAAGCATTGTGGGTACAGGATGTTTGGCCCAAGCCGACCACTGTCCAGGATGGACTGGATGATGGCCTAAGGGGTTATAAGGACCAGCACTCAATGACAGGGATTAAACAGCAAATCAATAAGATTTCAGCATAACCTAGCATCATGATGACACACTATATGCTCAGGTTATGCCATTGAACATAATCATACATCAAAATAAAGAATAGATTAGATTTAGGCATTTTCAAGATATTCCTCTGACTAATAACTTACTAAATGAGGAAACAAGTGAACAGAAAAGAAAGAATTTGACTTAGCATCTCACCCTGATCTCCCAGTCGCTATCACACTTGACCAATTTGAAGTTTTTGCCTGGGTTCGAGCTGTTGCTGGTGAAGCACACCTTCAGGATCTTGACGGGTCGTTCATCACTTGCAACCCCAAGATCAGGGCCCCCCGTGTCTCCCTGCGGACCGGGGGAACTCGACAGTTTCCAGGACAATGTGCTGGTGTCCCCTGCCATCTCTGTCTTCAACGTCACAACACCGGTTGCCTCATCTCTGTTTCAGAGAAAAAGAAGAAAACAAGAAGATGTATGATACATACAAGAATTATAGAAGCACACTTAAGAGAGAGCCATTATGTCAACATAAGGAAAAGCTTGCTCTAGTGGCATCTTTAGGTGCAGGCACAGGTCTACTTAATACACCATAATAAAGCATTCAACTACAGACCAGTCATCAAACTTTCCATGTAGATGCACACATTAGAGGAAACAATGAGAGGAAGAAATAGACAGATAGAGACAGTGACTTTTGGTCCAATGGCAGAACAGTAACATTGACGGCAAATGTCAAAGGCACAAGGAATAGAAACAGACACAACACAAGTCAGCACACGTGCTTAAGTGGAAACGTTTCCTATTGTTTCCTATGTTTGGTTTAGTGTCGGCAGATGTGTCCAGGAGCTCTTATCTGGAACACAGTGAACTAGCTTCGAGTCAGGACAAAAACACAAAGCATAGATATTTTCTCTCCATTGCCTTCAACAGTTCCTATGATCAGCCTAACAATATGAGGCAAACAGGAATACAGATAGGACATCCTTTGGGTGCTACTGAAGAGGAAAGAATGAAGCCAAAATAATACTCTAAAGACAGAGAGAGAGAGAGAGAGAGAGAGAGAGAGAGAAAGAGAGTGAGAGAGAGAGAAAGACAGAGAGAGAGAGAGAGAGAGGGTGGAGGGGAACAGAAATAGAAGTTTTTCAGTTGAGGTAAAAATAGGAAGTCTGAAACTGAAGTATTTCAGATAGAAAATAGTATGGATCACTCTGCCCTGGCCTCATGCCACTTCCCTTTTGCCACTTTAAGGTCATGATGTTGCCACAAAAAATAAACAAACTAAAATGAAACTTAACATCTACCCATATTTTTTAATACCAACATTTATAAACAGCCAAACTGTAGTTGTAGTGGTGGCTCATTCTCTCTAGCCAGTGACGTAAGCATACTAAACCCAATCTCATAATCTCTGACCACACATTAATAGTAAAAAACAGAAGACCAACAATAACAGAGCCATGGGCATATTGTTGTGTTCCTCTGAGGCATTGTGTGCGTTTCTTTCCTAATGAAAACGTTCTTTTGATCTGGCATAGTATGTCTCAACACAGGCAACAGCCAACATGAGGGTGGCTGTCAATACATGTTCAGTTTCCTGTTGTAATAACACTTTTTTTTACAATCAGAGCAGCAAAATGTGTGAAAGTGCGTAGATGCACACACCACCTGGCAACCCACTTGGCAACTCACTTGTCCCTGTTTTGAGCAGTGCCCAGAACTATATGCAGGGCAAGACAAACTTCATGCCAGACACAACACATTTTCAGCAAAATGTTACTTCAAAGTAACAATGTATACATGTTATGGATACATTTGTATGGATACATTTGATGTATTAAAGAGAGCAGCATCAGTGTCAAGGAAGTGCCCTCAACTTTTCCTGCATGGTTTTGGTGGTGGGCCCGTCTAAGGATGAAAGGCCTGTTATTGTTTTATTAGCCCTAACCACTGCATCGGGCCTTGTTAAGATGGCGAGAGATACACGGGCTGCTGTTGCAACACTAGACGGAACAGATGTGACAGGTTCCTCCGCGTGGCTTTCCCAAGTGCATCTCATGCGGTGAGCCACGGCTCAGTCTCTCACAGGAAGTGGGAGGGGAGAGGTGCCCAGTGAGTGTGCCAGTGCCGCGGCCCCGAGGCGCTGGAATGTGTGTTCCTGCTGTCACACCTATAAACCTGCCCCAGCTATCACACCAGCCCATGTGGAACAGCTCAGATCTGAGAAGAGCTACACGCTGGCAGGCCGCAGCACACACAGGAAACTTCTGAATTAGGCAATAGGCAATGCGAGATCATTTAGTGTTTGGCTAAGCAGTTATGTTGCATATGCTGGGACTTTTCCTGGATGCCAACACTTAAACCTCTGTAATACCTGTACAAACTTGTCGGCAAGACTTCAATGATGACTGTTCTCCCTTTTAAAAAGTAGGCAAACTGCCTTGATTGTAACCTGTCTCCATCGACAATAACAGCTTAATACATGCAAAGCTGTACACTCATCAATCACATAAATACCTAAACATAGCAAAGGAAAACAAAATAAACCGACCACACCAGTCTTTTGTCAGTCTTTTGTCAATCTCTACCCTAATGTCCCTGTATATCAGAAGTTCTTAGGTAAGAATAACATGTCTGAGCACACAATAAAAACAGATGAGAGGCAGCACCTGCAGAGCTATCGTCCCAGCTCTTTCAAGCATCTTAGATAAGTCACTGAGACATGTCCAAATGTTTTTTTGATAAGCTTACTTTTCTCACCGACCACATCCTCAACTTCCTTCATTCAATCTAGCCATGGCGATATCTGTTTCAACCATTGGTGAAACATTCTAAAGTCCCTACAGTAATTAAGTATTTAGGACTTTTCAAAATGACACCAACCTGATGGTAAGACCTCCTTTAGGCAGCCTCTTCACTGCACACTAAACGGTTTTAGGATCCTGTCCCATAACAGCGCGACTCTGGACAGCTAAGAACACAAGACTCTGGCCACACCCATAGCTTGTCACTTCCTTATTTCTCTAGTAAGTTGCGTCAAGTGCAGGATATTTGACAAGGGCGCGATAATTCTCGGCTATCTGCTACACTCATACTCATACAATTGAAAGCATCACCTCATTTTAAGCTTTTAACGACACTGACAAGAAGTGTGTAAAATATCTCAAACGTGTAAATGAGCATGAATAAATAGTAGCCTAGTCCAAAATCTTGGATAAAGTTCAGGTTGGTGTCAGACTGAGACAGCAATTACAGTACACTAACGTCATTTAATTAGCGCCTCTCACAGAGCTCATTCCTAATTGCGTGCGCATTCGATATTCTAAAATTATTGCCATGTGTTTTATTTATGCTCTCTTTATGCAGGAAATTTTACTATAGTCTTATTATTTTGACTAATGTTACTTCGCACTTACACGCAGAATAGGCTACATAGAATATGTTACACCGATTCATTTCCCCTGCACATCACCATAGTTTCCTATTAATGTGCAATACAAACACTGTCGCCGCTGAACACAACACACAGAGAAGTTATGAAGCAACCGTGGTCATTTACATCTCCTTAATAAATCACCAGTCCTAGGGTTCTGTAAACATATACAAAGTATTTCTAAACTACATGATATACCTGGACACCCTCCTTCTAATGTATTGTATCATCTGTAATTTTATGTGTAGTGGTTATTTTAGCCCTGAGACGTTTAAACGTGAAAATATCAACATATATTGCGACTCACTTAAACCCAGTTTCATTCGGTAGGCTAGTCAGCAGGGGGCCCTGTTGTCTTATTTTATGAAGGATGCTTTTTGAGTTGACAGGTGTCGCAGAGCAGAGGAGACATGGCGAAGTTCTTTGTAAAACTTCCCAAGACTTTCGAACTGTAAGAAACCGACTAAATAATGAAAATAAAAAACAACCAGTAGGCCTAGCCTACAGCAGCATTAGTTCGACACCGTGTCTTGTGAGATACTGTAGCAATTGTGTGTGGGGAGAGGGTGGGGAAGGAAGGCTACTATTAACTTCCTGCTCATAATCTCGGTTTACATTTCCCTGGGCGGAATGATTCTACCAAATTTGAAGTCATGTCACCATGCAATTAGTCTATAGCCTAGGCTACGCTACGAAGTACAGATACTCCTTTGCATTAGGCCTATACCTGATGCAAAAGCAAGGTGGTAAAAACTAACTAGAACTGGAGAAACAGGAAACAATATATTTTACATAGGCCTATTTTGCGGATGCTTAATTTTCAAATTCAAAAATCGCAGTTGTCTATTCTTTGGTGTCGCATTGACCAGCAGGGGGACAGCAGTGAGCATCAGTGGGACTGAGTAGAGGCAGTCAAACTGCATGTGGCCAGCATTAACTCGGGTCACTGCCTCACAGAAGTTGAAGTGACCATTCCCCCCGAAGCCTTTCACGACGCTCAGTGGATATTGGCGGTAAGTATCCTATACATTTCGAATAGCCACTGGGTATAAGTCGAATAGGTTAAACTGTAGTGTTTCGCTTCTGTTTTGAATTAAGAGTGTTATCTACATTAAGATAATGATAAACTTATAGAGAGTATCATTGATGCCAAATACTTGACTGTTTACACTCAGTGCCTTGGCCGAATGAATAGGCCTACACCACATTTTCCGACAAGCAAGAGACGACTTTCTTTGAAATAATTTCCGTTAGGCTAAATCACCGAAGTTTATTACATTTTTATTTATTTACCAATATAGGCGTAAATTAACTATTTAGGCCTGTACAGCATGTTTTGTTTGTTAGTCTAAATGCAGTCCACTGTTAATTAATGTTTTCCCTGATTTCGACGGGTCTGTTTGGTTCATTAGTGCAGTCCTAAGTACTCCCTGCTATTCCTATTATCCAACACTGTGACTGCCCTGACATGGTAGGTCTCTGCTGAGAATGGTCTGTTATTTGTCGATGTCCTTCATATTCAGTCCTGGTTGGCCTATGCCTAGGGTTAGCCTATGCCCATCTTCTTCACTCACGCACTGTAAAAATGTGTTCATAAACCTTCATTTATTTTTAGCTGGGTTAAGATGGCCCTGCCTTTGTTTTTACTTACTAACACTTCCAAGTAGGCCATTACCTCAAATCTCTTAGTGGAAGATAATAGGATTTTTCAAAAGGAAAAAAATGGAAAACACTTTTTCATTAATTTATCTTTCAAATGCCAGAGCTAATTTGTATACAACTGACCACATGTATCCTCACTGACTAACAAACAGGAACTCTGGTGTGTTATTGTCATGAGGCATATCCGTAGAGTAGCCTAGTCTGGCTTATCCCAATGCTGAAGAGAACGTTAACTTGTGCACAGTGGATAAGATCTCTGGCATTTGTGGTGTGATGTGTAATGGTAATGGTCAGTGTTGGCTAATCCTTTCTGTGAAAGCAGGGGTGCTGATCCTGTAAACAGTTTGAGACAGAGATATGGCATGCGTAAAAAACTCGGAGGGAATACCATCGAGTGGGGGTAGTGTTAGTAAAATGTAAGGTGGAATATTAAAGGAGGAGTTAGCCAATACACTTTTTGTCACTTATAATGTCCCTGTGATCCGCTACAGTAGCTGTCAATGTTGTGTCTCTGGCTCTCTGCTGGGAAAAAGTCCAGTGTTTGTACACAGGCTTGGCTCTGATGGGAAACAAACAACGGGGTGCACCCCAAAATCAACATACACAGAATACACAACACGTAAAGCTATTATCTCTCAGATATGTATTTTTTGTCACAACAAAACCTCTGACTGTCGTTTCAGTCTGCTGTGATGCAGTGATGGGTACTGAGCCTGAGGCATCACAGTCAGGGAAAGGGTAGGCACAGAGGATGACAAAGTAATGCAAAGAAGCCTCTGTCTGGCTGTCGTGCAATTTATTGTTATTTAGTGCTTAAGAGATATATATCAAGTTATTATAGGGTGCTGTTCCATTTAGATCTGTAAAATGCAAAACTGAGCAACTATTTAAAGGTCTGCATGCTAGTTTGTATAATTTGGCAGTGGGTATTCGGGTTAGTGTGGCTGAAGCAAAAGTTAGCTTTTGCTAACGGGTGGATGATGGTTGATTCTTCTCAATAGCAGTTTTAACCATACTTTGAAAACGTGATGATACAAGAAGGGTCCATGAACTTACATTGCTGTCATATGAAAATGATTAAGCTAAAGGAGCCATTGTGAACGGGCTGTGTGAGTGTAGAAAATCTCATCTTTGTTTTTGGTTGAGTCAATCTACTTTGGTAGGCTACACACAATGACCACCCCATAAAATTTGGCTTTGTTTTGTAAAGATGATAAGCTTTGTGTACCCTGTACAGTACTCAAAGCTTTATTCAAGGCTTTGTGCATTGTTTGTCTACCATGACCGTCGGTTATATTTTGTTTATAAGCTTGATATTTCGCGGGTGAAAAGCTTACTCAAAGAGTAGGCCTACTCTTAATGATCAAGGCACACACTCCTGTTTTGCAAAGGTTCATGGTTCCTATTTTGTTAGCTTAGCTTATGGTTTATAAATGCAGAACTTATAATGGGTTTGGTCATGATGAGTGATTTGGTACAAAAAGGGTTCTTAATCGAAAGCGTCTCTAATACCAATCAAGTACCAAGCCATGCAAAACAAAATTCAGTCATTCACTTATCAGTCAGTAATGCTCATGAAGGTATGAAGACAGTAATAGTATCATACAAAAAAGTATGATACATCATAAAGTATGCTACATAAAAGTATGACATGTAAAAACACATGTAAGAAATAATAACCCAATTTTAACTGAAGACTTGCAGTATCAACAAAGTACTGGTTTCTCTTTGACACAAAACGTACACAAGGCAGGTGCCATCCATACAATCAGATAAGAAACGGCAGGATGTTTTCATGTGATTATCACTTGTTCAACAATTTGTTTTTTCCTTCAACGTATTTTGTATTGCAACATCTGTTGGCTTTCATTTCAATAAGTTTCCATTTCAATAAGTATAAACTTCATGTGGAATTCATAAAGACCATTATCTTCAAACTCAGAACCCATATAAATTTGCCTTTGGCAAAGTTTTGCGAAACAGTGCACAACCTCAATTAACTGTACATAATAACTCAGGGTTTCATACTCTGAAACTCTGGGAAAGTTTTAGTTCCCACTGTGGCAAGCAATGTGAGAAACACAAAACATTTGTGCGGTGGGCCTTGTCAGAGCTAGGCTGGCTAGGTTAGTCTCCCAGACCACAAGTGGAGGGGTAGCGACAGCACTTAACACAGCAGAAAGAAAAGAACAATTGGGCAAGTTTAATGACATGACAACATTGCGCAAAGCATAAGTGGTGAAACCTCTGACCAATCTGACAACTCAATTCACACAATAGAAATTCTGCTGTATCTGTATTCTAGGCATGGAAATGGCACATTGTATCTATGTGCTCAGTCTTTTAAAAAATGATTGGTTCACATATCAATGTTGTGCATGCTAACAAAGATTCAGGAAGTCTTGGCTGTGGTGCCTACCCCATTGCCTGATCATGTTGAAATACAATGAACAGCAACCTAGAAGTTTACAGTGTATATTGAACTCACATTTCTACTATTGCAAGTTAGTTTAACTGATGTTTAGAATGCTAAAACAACACAGGGACTAATGTTTTGATGATACTAGACTCTGACGAAGACGTGGCAGAACGTCAAAACGTTAGTTCCTTATGTTGGCACATTAAAATAAAAATCTAAAGTTTAAACATCTGTGTTGCTCCGGTAAAACTCCTCTCTCTCGCTACAATTAGTCCTCTCCTGTTGACGCACCAGATAGTTAATTACAGAAGCGCGGAGGAACAACTGCTTTTCTACGTTTAGAATGCTGACTGTAACTAGACCTAAACCTACATCTATGTGATTAAAATGACTGAAATGACTACAGTAATATGACTGAAAAGGATAAACATAAAATATGTTATTTCATAGTGTTATATAACTATTTCAAAATTCACATTTGTGCACATAATTTGTGTGTGCCCCATTGCATTATTGATTTTAATCATTGATAATGCGAAACTTATCTTACTAAGCTACTCTGTATTGAGTGTGTGTGTGTGTGTGTGTGTGTATGTGTGTGTGTGTGTGCACTTGTGTGCGTGTTCGTGTGTGTATGTGTGTGTGTGTGTGTGTGTGCGCGTGTTCACGTGCGTGTGTGTGTGTGCGTATCCTTTCATGTCTCATTAACAGTACGACAGAATTGCACAGTTTTGGCTTGGCTCTCTCTGTTCCTCTCCATGGTTGATCTGATAGGCCCACATCTACGGCGAAGCGATAATGATCAAGCCTGTGAATAGTGTGAAGTGTGAAGTGTCACTCTGAGGGGGCAAAAGTCAGAGATGATTAGCCTCAGAGTCTGTGGTTAAGAAATTAAAAGACATATCACTCACCCACTGCTGCTTGGGCAAATAGTTGCTAGTTCTTTTTTTCTATTCTTGTCTGTGCTTTAAGCTGCCACAAGTGCAGTTTGATAAACTGTGAAATGGCTTGTATTTAATTGTCTTAAAGTATTTAGAGTGAGGTGGATGCTTGGCAGAAAATGGCTGTGCCTAATCTTTTTTCATTTCATATTAGCCTACTTCAGCAACACAAGTTATGAACAAATAAACACATCAATTTGAAATGTAAACTACAGCTATAGGTGTGGTTTATAGGTTTCTTGTAACTAATGGTGACAAGTCGAGAAATAACCTGCGGTTGGGCTCAGGAAGTCTCTGAGCATCGAGAGAGAGATGACTACATTTCCTGAACTTCCCTGAACCCCACTAGTCTCCCCACAAATAGAAAATACAAAAAGAAGAAGCTGCCCGCATTCCTTAGTCAGCAAGTTCCATTAACTTCCCTGTTGTCACCGACATTGCCAAACTCTTCCAAGACAATTTCTGGCTTGTGGTTTTACATGTGTGTCTGTGTGAGCATTTTGCATGATTTCAGCTTGTTTCAGCTTTATTTTGTTCTTACAGACATTCCTAGAAAGTCTGAATGGTGTACTTATGTTTTTAAGAACGTTCATGTGTTACAGCTGTGATGTTAATATTGCCATTGCCATCCTAATGTCCTGAGCACACACATGGAGGCTAATATTCTCACTCCAAATGGTTAACTTCAGCCAAAAGTTTAACACAGTGTTGACAAAGCTACATAGTAGATGGCATTAAACATTACATTATAGACCCTTTCAACAAGGTAAACAAAAACAATGCTTGAACGTTCTATTTGGGCCCCAATCTACTTCCTCTACATTAAGATAACATATGGAATGTTAAAAAGGAAGTCTTGTGGGGCCAACTATGATGCTGATAATGGAACTCTCTTGAAAGGGTCCATAACAGGGGCATTGCTGGAGACCATATGCCTGCAGCTTTTGTGTGAAGTTTTGGATTTTAACATAATGGCCTTTCTTGCACCTTATGGCTACAGCTTATTGAGAGGGTGTGATGCACGGGTGGAAGAAGAAAGCTTCAGTTGGAGCTGTATCATGTGAAATGATACGTGTGCTTACCAAAGAAAAAATCTTAAATAGACTTATGTTACGGAATAACAAATACTAAAACTTTCAATGGTTCTTAGCAGATGATTTTGTCCAAAGCAACTTAACATGACATCAATAAATATTAAATTAACAGTTTAAGGTAAAAATCATGATTGGCCAACACAGGTATGTCTGTATCACAAGCCAACAGGAAGTTATCTGGTAGCACAGGTTGTTGAGTTTGGTAAGAGGAAACCTCAGACATACTGTGTTCTGTCGTTCTGTGATGTGGTGGGGATTCCACAGACATTCTTAAAAGAGAAGGAGGAGGGGGACAGAGTCTACCATAAAATAATAACCCCCTGAAGACCCTTTTGTCTCAAGCAGTCAACTAGTGACGGTAGACGTGGCCAATATGTGGGAGGCAAGCTACTGAACTAAACATGAAAATATTTTAAAACCGATCAAATTAATGAATAAGAGTCATACCATTTTTCAAATAATGGTAATAATAATTCAAATTAATGAATAAAACTCATACCATTTTTTTTTTTTGATGGCAGGCTCCGTCCTCCATAGGGAGGAGATGCAAGCACATTTAGCACAGTGTGTGTACAGTATGTCCTCCCATTAATAAAAGCTTTCGCTTTTTTTGCAGCGTCACCGTGGTCCATCCTGCTGGACCGAAGACTATGATGCTGATGAATAGATACAGAATATGTGGACTTTCATTTATGCTTTATCTTGAATCTTGAAAGATATTTGATGTTTAATGTCTCCGCAGAGACTTTCTTTCATTTAGACTCATGGGCGACATATTATTCATCATAATTTTGTGAATGATCTTTGATCTTTGAACAACATACCCTGTATCTGATAGTAGGAAGATACCAAGAATAATTAGCCATGATCATTACAGCAGCTGGGGTTTTGTAGACATTACATTCAGAGGAGATTTAGCACCCAAAGCAAAGATTGACAATGACAGATCAACAGCTTTTTGAAGTTTGTCATATGACCAATGGCACAGATGGAGGCTATATGTCCACTCATAATGCGACATTTCCATGCCTAGGCTATGGGACGTCTGCCCTCAGCTCCTTGCATAACCCTCCAGTATCTCCACACTTTGCTCAGGACACCCTCAAATCCCCCATCACCCCTTGCAATGACCTTTCACCCATGGTAGAAATGCCCAAACCAGGAGGGGCTTGGCTCAGTAATCACTTGGGTAGAACCACCTCCAACCCATGGATGTCATCTCCTCAGAGTGATGGAGTAGATGCCGGAAACCAAGTCAACCAGCATCCCAGGATGTATCCATTTTCTTCCTTATCACTTATGAACCCGGAGATGTCCTCCAAACCACATGGGGGCGGCCTTCAGAGACTGGACCCATTCACCCAGGCATTCCCCAACCAAAACCTGGGTGTTCTGCGAAGCAACAGCCTCAGCACCGATAACGGCAGCCCCAGTGGTATGGAGGATAGCCCCATGTTACTGTCGCCCCAAGCCGTGTCACCCATCAACCACGTGCTGTTCAGCCAGTCAACAAACTGCCTCAACCAACTGCTAATGAACTCGGGGCAGCCCCAACAGAGTCACCAGCCTGCGGACCAGATCACCAGCCCACTTCTTGGACGGCCGCAGACCCAATATGGCTACCAGGCACAGCAACAGGTGCTACATCAGTAGAAGTAGTGATTAAACACGTATTATAGTATAATAGTTAGTCAAAGTAATTGTCCAATTGGCCAATATACTATTGTGCAATATTAAATATGTGTGAAAAACAGTGTGCTGTGCTTCTTTTCTCCTTTGAGGCAGGGCATGTAACTGATGGCCAGCAGGTGTACCAGAGCCAGCAGCACTCTCAGCAGCCCAGCCAGAGCCTCCCCAGACCACGTTTCCTGTCCCTGGCACAACACCATCAGTCAGTCCACCCCCAGCTCCAAGGATCGTACCTTCAGACCAACGAGAGGGAGGCCCAGGACCCTCATCCTCCTCCGTCCCCTCAGTCTTTCTACTATGGGCAGAACTGCAAGGGTCCAGACCAGCAGATCTCCTTTACGAGCACCACACATCAGCCACCCGCACTCTTCCAAGACAGCCAGTCCTATCTGCACTTACCTTCTCATCACAACAGCTGCCAGCAACCACAAGCTCAGGTGCTGGCGGACTACCAGCATGCTCTGAGCTCTAAGCATCACCAGTTTGACAGACAGAACTCTAGGAGTTTGAGTTCTCCCACCATACAGGGACTCTGCGGCAGCCCTCTTGACAGGGTTACTTGTGTAGACTACAACTCAACTCACAACCAGAGGGACTCCAGCTACTGTTGCCTACCTCCTCACCATCCCATGCCAAGCAGGAGGGAACTCCAGCAATCCCAGCCTTCAGCTGCCATGCAGTGGCCTCCGGTACTGTAGGCAAATACAGTCTGCTCCATAACATACTGTGCACAATGCTGTATACATTGAGTGATGAATGAGCTGTCAACTATTGTCTTTTCAGATGGCTGGAGGAACTGGTTTCCTACAAGACCCTGTCTCTCCACATTGCATGTAAGATCCATCATCGTTTTACACCTTCCCAGTGCACCTTAGTAAGTTACTGTCCATGCAGTTAAAACAGTGCTGTTAAAACAATGTTGTAACATCATCCTCCGATGGCAGGCCTCGTGTAGAGACGACCCAGCGGAAAGTGACTGGTACCAAACTGAGGTGCACTGTGTGTCAGCGAGAGTTCAAGAGCCTGCCAGCACTAAACGGCCATATGCGCTCCCACGGAGGCTTTAAAACACAGCCCTCAACAACCAGAATGGTAATCATTAACATATAATTTATTCATTACAGCACTAGTCTATAAACATGTATTTGACTTCTGTGGAGCACAGAGGCCCATGAATGTGACTTATATTAGCCTCATTCGTGACAACCAGTTACATCTAATTCGCACACAGCCTTCATTTCCTGTCTATTGTTGTGGTCTATTCTGGTATCTTCTGCTTAACTCTGTTTTTCGCAACAAACAGAAAGAGGAGACTCATGAGCTCCATCCTGAGGTCACATCTCCTGTTCCAATGGTCATGCCAGTGTCTGTGCCTGTCAAGGCCCCACCAGTGCCAATCAGGTTCTCTTCCACTCCTCAGTTCTCTGATATGGGCAGAGACCCAGAAGATCTGACCTGGCTGTACCCACACGCTGTGTGTAGCCAAAGGCCCATGCCCCCATCTGTGAGTAGCACTCTGCACTTTAACCAGGAGTGGAAATAGGGTTGTTTCTGCATCTTGTGATGCCCCTTTTTTATGTTAATGTGTTAATACACACCTCCAACATTTTCTGTGAAATGGCATATTCAATTGGCGGCCCTCGAGCCACATGCGGCTCAGAAGCAACCTCTGAGTGGCCCAGCCCGTAGCCTACAGTAGTTTTGCCAGAGAAAGAAACATTTCGCGAGCCTTCAGAAATTCCTACAGAAATCCCTAGTAGCCTAGTCACCTACAGACAGAATATTAGCATAGCAATATTCAGTCACAGCTCTTTTATTGTTTTGTTTTTTGGGCTGTTTGTAAATTCAATCTGGCACTCTGAAAATGCTCTAAACGCTCTGCATTTCGAAAAAGACGAGCATGAATTAACAAACAGTTTCTCATAGATCAAAATTGACATTAACACAAGCAGCAGATTAACCCTTAAAGGTTCCACAACAATTGAAGGTTCTAAAATTCTATGTTGAATTCAATGAACCCAGATATTCTTTAGAATGTTCATTTCCCAACATTCCCGTCACACCGGTGTGACGGTACTCCTTTAAGGGTTAAAATAAGACTATGTGCCAGAGTGTGCTCATAGCGCTCAGAGTGACAATTTACAAACACACATCTGACACAAGCACATGAAAAAGTTTGATGCATTTTTTGATGTGTCTGTGTCCAATGTAACAAAAATCAAAAGGAAAACAATAAATAAACATTAGGCTACTTGTTTTTCAATAGGCCTATGGTTTAAAAATGTGTCAATATATCTGCTGCTTATCCTACCAGCCAATGAAAATGTCTGGCCCAGCTCATTTTCTTGGTTTGAAAATCTGGCCCAACTTAACTTTTAATTGAATAGCCCTGCCCTACAGTATTTACCACAGTTCTGTGTTTATGTTTTAGAATTTCCACCGCTATAAATGTCAATTATTGTGTTATTACGCTGTTTATTAGATATACTGGGGAAGAGTATGACAAAAGGGGAACAGCGTCACAAAAGATATTCTTCTAATCTGAAAAACCATTCCAGACCTCCACCCATCTCCCCCTACTTCAAACCCCTGCCCCTGAGCTACAGAGAGACTCCTGTGAGGAAGAGGACACGAAGCCCGAGAGGAAGAAGCTCCAACACCGCCTGCTGCCTCTCTTCATCCCCTCCCCAAGTCCCTTCCCTGTGGCCAGAGGAGCCGTCCTGTTCCTGAGCCAGCTCCGCTCCCCAGGACCCGAGGAGGGCGTTCCCTACACGCCGCCACCGATGCTTAGCCCCATCCGCCCGGGCTCCGGCCTCTTCAGCAGCGTGTGTGGGGTAGACGTCCAGAGCTCAGGGGCACCCATTCCCACTCGAGTGCACCTCTGCAAGACTGCTGACCGTCCTTTACTCAATGGTGATTTAACCTGAGTCTCTCTCTGGGCGTCATTTACCGACTGATAATTACCATCTGAATACCTAGTAGAGTTGTTACAGTTATTACTAAATATGAAACCACCTCACAGCCACTGTAAGCTTTAAAGAGTATACTGAAGCAAAGTTACGTTTCTATGGTATTCTTGATAACAAAGATGTTGACAGTCTGTGTCTTTCATAATGACAGATGACTTAGATGGGAGCATTCATAGTGAAACTCCAGGCCAAGGGACACTTGTCCGCATTGAGCCGTAAGTACAGATTCTAATCTTTCATTGTTTCAGACAAATGTCCACAACATAAACGGTTGTAATGAAATGTAAGAGCAATATTTATGTCAAGACCAATATATAAACATTTTGTGAGAAAATACTCAACAGTACATCCAAACAAACTCCCACACAGAGATGTCACAAATGTACTCATCTTGAAAACATGTCTTCATAATGTTCTCAATATTACAGACGCATCAACATTGGAGATCGTTTTCAAGCAGACATTCCATGTTTACTCAGCAAGTCAGAAGTGACCAAAGTCCCACACAAGGCCACCCTGGTGTGGTCCTCTTGGAATGATCTGGGCATTCCCTGTGAGCAGCAGAAAGGTACCTTCTACCTCCATGCGGAACTCAAGAGCAATGCGACATAGTACCCTAAATGATTATTGATTCAGATTTATTCTCCCTAAGACTTACTTCCAATAATGATAATAATCTTTATTTATAGAGCACTTTTTAAAAACCAAGTTACAAAGTGCTTCCAAGCTTATGTTAGGAAGACAAGGCAATTCATATGACTGGTTAATTCACAGTGCTTTACAAATTAGCAGAGAAAAGAGCACTGCTCATTCACAGATTTAAAGAGTGTGTTTAGTGATTGAACAATAAAAAAGATGTTCAAGATACCTGTATCCTTCAACAAACACAATTTGTGGTTGTCAGGCTAGTTATAAGGCTGTATGTTGTGTTTAAAGAGCTTACCCTCATAATTACAAATTAATGACACAACTCTTTCTCTCACAACAGGTGTTGAGTGACATCCATGTGATCACATTTTTGTCTCAAACGTATTGTATACGGACATCATTTTAACACTCTTTCACTCATTCTCAGTGGATGACTTGCTACGGCTGGCCTGCTGCAGTGTTCTCCCCGGGGGAGGAACAAACACAGAACTGGCCCTTCACTGTCTGTTCCAGTGCAAAGGAGACATCATGGTCAGACCATTGTCCATCACTCATGAGTTTGACATTACTGGGCACTTCTGGTTCCTCAAATGGTCAAACGCTCATGTATGTTTACTTTTTCTACCCAAACAATCTCCCAGGCAACCGTTGAGAAGCTCCTGATGTTGGACCCGTCAAGAGCTGCGTTTCAGCCTATTGCCGACTATCATTATGCAGGTGTGTGGCAAGCCTTCCTTGCCTGGAGGTCATAGCTTGCATTGTTGCCAAGCATGACATGTGCATATCCTGCTGCCCAAGGTCCTATTTCTGTCACTGTAAAATCTGCTGTCACTGAAAGTGGTTGGGTGTGTATGACTACTTTGCTTGATTTTAACCACTTGAGCACAGAGATTGGCATTTGATGTTTTTTTAAACAATGACACTTGATATTTGTTTCAGAATTCATGTCAAATAATTCATCTACTTAAAGTGGCAGTAAAGAGTTTCGGCATACAGTCCAGTGTGCTAACCAGATAACCACAAGTAGCCATGCTGTGCAAATACCAATCTGACACCCCTGAAAGCTGATTTGACAACTGATATGCCATGATGCCATGAAGTTGTTTTACTGGGCTATTAAGCTGTTGGCCTTGTTATATTTTCATAGGGATTGTATGCCTACAACCTTATACAAAAAATGCATTAATGAAAAGGAACGGTATCCTGTAGGAACAACAGTTGAATGTTAATGGAATGATTAAATGTCCCGTCCATGACCAAGTACCATACCACAGTGAATTTATGAGAAGTAAAGCCACAGCTATGACTTTAGGCCTCAAAGAGAAACATGTACATGTAACATGTTTCTTGCATTGCAAGAAAATAAAACAACAAAATTATTTTTTTTGTGTGTGTGTTCCAAACATTCTGATTAGGTTCCGATAAGTGGACAATGCAAGAGAGGAGGCAGCTCAACAAGGCGCTGGACAAACACCATAAAGACTTCTTTCTGGTCCAGAAAATGGTATCTGCCCTGTTATGCACACATAAATACACTCATAATCGTAAACTGTGTTGTAGTAAAGATTTACATTTTAGGGTAACATTATTTTGTTTAGTGAATAGATGTATTTAATGTCATACATTTAGAGAATAAGATTTATAGGTGCATTTAGTGAATTTATTATTAATTCATGTTTTTTCAAGTTTATTCTTTTAAATTTCTCAAAAGTTGCTCGGTTTAAGTTGGTTTATGGGAGTGCTGTGCTCTTTGGCAGGTACGGACGAAGACCGTAGCTCAGTGCGTGGAGTTCTACTACACGTGGAAGCGGAGATCTCGTGGAGGCAGGCGTCTTAACGTTGGCCTTACTACCCCGGTGACAGAGAATGAGGTTAGTGGAGCACTTACACACACCTTTGTTTATTCAGACCGGTTTCGACTATATTTCAGACCTGTTTCAAACCCATTCGCTCAAGTTTCTCGGACAGGTTAATTTACTGAAGCCGCTTAACGTAAGTGGCTTCTATGGGTTTGTATTGTCAGCTACATGTGTCACTCTCACTCTTTATAAGTGCTTATTAGCCTGCACTGGAGTGACCTGCTTCTGGGGTTTCAGATGTGTAGGGTAATGGAAAGAGTGTGCTGAAGTGACACGCAAATGGTGAAGAGGATGAGTAACTTGGCTTCAGCTCAAAGCCACAGGCCACGCCTCCTTCTCGCAATCACCGCGGCCTTCTCACCAGCGCAGATGAGCTTCCTGTTGGCTTACAGTAAAGACCAGCATGTCGGCCGAACAGCCACCAGACAAACTATGTACATCTCACATATAGTGTGAGAAATGTCACCCAAAAAGATTTTATATTTAGTCAAACATTTGATATTTAAGTGTTGATATACATCATACAGTATACAATGTACAAGCAGAAACAAGGCCCCATACAAATCATAGTGTTCTACACTCGGTAAGAAGTGGCGAGAACATGCCCAGATCTTCTAAGTATGAGCCATGGGCTAAAGCTAGTGGTAGGAGACGAGTAGTGCAGTATAGCTTATTCATCTCATCTCCTGTGTTTTCTGTACAGGTCTGTGGTTTCAATACATTAATCATCTATTAATTTCTGTATCAAGGTGTATTGTATTTAGAGATGCGCCGATATGGAATTTTAGGGCCGATAATGATAACCGATATTTATTGGTTTGTTGTGGCCGATACTGATATGATAACCGATAATATTACTCTTGAAAACATTTTGTGAAAAGTGATTTGGGGAAAGCATTTAATAAGCATAATTTTATTGCAGTAATTTTACCTACCACCAAATGATGGACAGAACTCATAATAGTCCTCAATAGTATGGCAGTCAACAACATAACAGTAGCCTAGCCCTACAGTATGTGTGGCTCCTTTAAGTGAACCTGACGTCAGTAAATTGCGAGTGAGTGGCTAGAGAGTTTGAATCGTTTTCATTTAGGACTAAACGCTCATAAACGGCTCAGCTTGGAATAAGCTACAGTATAGCGACCAAATCAGAGTTTGTGAGGGAAACTTAGGTTTAGTTTCAACTGCGGGTAACTGAATAAAGCTGCAACTCCTCCACAACTTAGAACTAGGCCTACTTATGTACTCGTCCCACTAACGAGTTTGTTTATTTGTTTCCCCGACCAGCGCGGTAAAGTGCAAACACACCAGCACAAGACGACTTTAGATAGGGCTGAGCTCCGCTCTGTTAAGGTTAAATGGCGGATCATTCACGAGAGGATTTTGAGATGCACAGATTCCCAAATGAACGCATATCCACAGATTTTGTTAGAGTGGTGAAATACATTCACACCGCTGACATTATATTGAGGAAAAAGTATAGCCAACCAAGCTCAAGTAGCTCAGTGTAGCCAGACGGACCTTACGTAGGCCTAAATTAGGACTTTAAAAAATATCGGTGCAAATTATCGGCCAGAATTCTGTTATCGATAATAATATTTTCATTTTTTCACTTATCGGCTAATAATATATCGGCCGCCGATATATCGTGCATCCCTAATTGTATTATTTAATGAAGGAAAACAACAGCCCTTTCCCTATTCTTAATCTATTTTAACTCTATGTTTGTAGTATCTTATTGCACACACACACACACACCCACACCCACACACACACACACTTAGGGTATCCTAAATCAGTTTGTTTAGACAGCGGCCTGTCTTGTCTTTGTTCAGGTGAACTGGGAGGTTTGCAGGCTGGCCCTGATGAAGCGTAGTGGCCTGGACAAGAAAAGCTCCACTGACTTTGCAGACTGCTCAGACTGCCTGGCAACATCTCTAGGCTATGAGGAGCTCAGCAATATTTCTGTGAGTGTCTGAATAGTTTTTACTTTATACATAGGCTATAACAAGGCCAGTTGCATATTTCTTACAAACCTAAAAGACTTCCTGGACAACATAGTCACTTCCTGTTAGTTGTGTTGTGCTTTCTCTCTCTCTCTGTCTCTATGTTGCGGTAAAAGGTCACTAACGCCTTCAGATTCTAGAATGTTTCAAATGGCTCAGCACATTGGAAACACCTGATCAAACCCACTCATCTCTGCCATGTGCAAAAAATGTCAAAGCATACATCATTAGCTGCAGTGAGAAGCATCTTAGGTCCTTACTCCTTTCCACAGCATTGAAAATGGGTGTATATTTACATACGTATCTGGAAAAACACGTTCTCAATTATGACATTTGTCAACTTAAAATGTGAGTGGCGAGTGCCAACAGGGAAGAATCTAAGTTAAACCTGAGTGTCTGGTTTCTGCATTTCTTTTGTGTCGAATCATCCATACTCAAGCCGAGGATTAGGTTTCCAGTAGTTTCCTCAACTCATGAAACCCTGTCACCAAACAGTCATATTAACTCCTCTGATCTTTGGCGATCCCTGGCATTGTACCATGGCTCTCTTCAGATCCTGGATGGGTACGGTGAGACACTGAGTCCAGTAGGGAGGCGTTCCAGGCCCCCAGCAGAGAGGGGCCTTCCCCAGTCCGGCCAGCACCTGGCTCCAGCCTCAGTGAAGAGTTCACCAGCTCACAGCACCACCAGCGGAGACACCGACACTACGCTCGCCTTCCCCTGCAGAGAGTGTGGGAAGTATGTCCACACAGATGACATAAACTTCAAGAGCTTCTACTCATGTGTAATGGGGTTGTGCTTCACATGCCTAATCACACACACATACACACACACACACACATGTATATACAGTACAGTATATATACAGTATATGTATATGCATGTAATATGTCTCCAAAACAAGTAATGGAATAGACATATGATGATCTGGATAGTGAGTCAAAATAAAAGGTATATAAATATAAATAAATATGAATAATATAACAGAAGTGTTTAGATTAATCTTCTTTATAAAAAGACAGTGGATTTTGTTGACATGGCACATTACAAGCATATTATGTGTCAATCTATGTGTATCTAGCCAATCCAGTAGAGTATGATATGCTCAGGGGTGTGATTACCTTAATCTAATTGAAGAGCGCCATCTTTTGTTAGGTTTTGTTCTTCACATATATATCTATTTTCTTTCTTACAGTAAAAGACTGCATAGGTAAAATATTTGCTTTAGTTGCAGAACACATTAGCCTAACAGTTTAATGTTAACAGTTTAAGCCTAAGAGTTTAAGACTGATTCATTGCATTTCTTTTAGGGTCTTCTTCAAGGTCAAAAGTCGTAATGCTCACATGAAGACTCATCGACAGCAGGAGGTGCCACTGTGCTGGCCGATCCAGATGCAGAGACCCCTAGAGGACAGCCTGGATATGACACCTGCAAGCCCATACAAAACTCCCCCCCAACGGCTCCTGTTATCTGGCAATCACATCAATGGACCTCAGGGTCCCCAGATTAAGGATGTGAACTTGCACAGGGATGAAGTTCAACATCTGAACACACATGTGATACAAGCCGATTCACTGGGGTGAAAAATATATGAGGGAGAACAAAAGTGTGATGGAGCTTCAATTGTGATTAAAGAACCGGAAAGTAGAGTGATTTTGACATGTAGCCTAATGGCAGAGGATCCTAAGGAGCCCCTACAGGGACACAAACAAAAATGTTTTCAAGTTACTGGTGCGCACCAGACACTTTCGTACGAAACCTTCTCATGCTCACCAGAAACTCATAGCCCTTAAGAGGACATGGGCGAACATAGTTGTCAGTTTCTAGTGCGCACCAGATAGTTTCCCATGCTCACCAGAAATTTGACACTTTGTTTAGGGGCTCCGTTGGATCCTTCCCCAAAGTGATGGAATAACAATTGGCTTGACAGTGGTAACATTTCTGGTGGATAGGCTTTTCTTTTTGTTGTACAGACTTAAACTGTAGCTACTGCAGTGTAATTGCTTTGCCATTTAAGTATTCTGGAAATAAGATTGGTAATGACAGATATTAGCACTTTCAGAAAGTGATGGAATAACAATTGGTTTGAAAGTGGTAACATATTTATGGTGGACATTTTCTCTTTTTTTGTACAAACTCAAACTGTAGTTACTGCAGTGTAAATGCTTTGAGTGCTCTGGGAAATATGCCTCTGTTGCATTTAAGTCTCCTGAATGAGATTGGTAATGCCAGATATTTGCACTTTCAGAAATCCAGATGTCAGTGGGATAACATGCTTGTGCTTGTGCTTCTTGTTGCTTGGAGGCTAAGTGTACATTAATATATTGTTTAAAATGTCTGATAACACTGAAGAGTGCTCGATCAAACTTTAGAGTGCCTCCTTTGTCCTTAAACTGTGCTGTTACAGTGACATTTTTTAAATATTCATTCAATTTAACCTCCCTGATTGTGTACTAAATGAAAGCTCATCACAAGTTCCCAATGATATAATGGTATGCAATAATATGAGTATGAGCTGGAATCTTCTTTCTAGCTGATCAGAGTGTGTTCTCAAACATTGTTGTTTAGCCTATGCACAGTAATGGTTTAGAATGGGTATTGGCCACATACCCAACTATTACTACCAATGAACACATTGCGTGTGATGAGCTCAAATATCAGCAACGTTTTGCCAGGATCAAGGACTGCTCCTTCATCGTCATAAAAATTCAAAATAAAAGCACTTTTGAACAAAACCACTAGATGGTGATGGAGTAGGCCTAGGCCTACCCTTACTTATGGCCACAGAGAGAAGGCATGGAGGTATTCAGGTTGTGGGTCAGATTTTTTTTTTTTTTTTTGACACAATATGTATAAGGAATATTATTCCTCCTCAGGTTACTTTTTCCAAGTTGAATGCAGTCGTGTTGTTTTATAAATAATTTTCCAAATAAAGTTTAAATGGCTTATTTTCTAAGTGTAGTGGTTATTGTGATTAATTTCACTTTGAGGCCAGAAAAATACCACCTTATCAGAGAGCAGCGTCATTCTGCGAATTCCTGCGTCATCAGACGGAGTTTGCACTTCCATATTTCTATTAAGAAAAATATGAAGAAAACGTATGTACTCGTGGTTTATTTAAATGCTGAATGATTGTCTGACTTTAGGCCAAATTGTATCAATTATAGTAATACTTGAAGCGTACTCGACTGGATAGACTCAATTTATTAAGTTTTCAAGTTCTTAGCGTTTTAGGTTGACTGATGACCGCACTGACATGGAATAGAAAACTAAAGATTATGGCCACTGTTGGTAAGCTCAAAGAGTTTGAATTCGAAATGTGGACATTACAAGACAGGTCAAAAAGATTCATAAAACATTACGCTAAGTTCAGAGAAGAGATTGTGTATACTGGTTAATTTTCCCATACAGTAGGCTACTTCAGTGGATGGTTGCCAATGGAGTGTTCTGTGCTCTGCTAGCGGAAGTTAGTGATCACATGGCATACGAAGTTTTAGCTCACCTATTCGGATGTTTGTGCTGTCAGATACCGCTCTCTACACACCCATATTGCCTAATAGAAAACGTCAGTAACGTTAGTGAACTTGGGTTACTTCCTACATTTAGCTTACGCTTCCTCTAATGGCAATATGAGGCGAAATTTTACTGTAGCCTACCCTGGTTGAGTCTCCGAATCAGACACAAACTAGTTGGACCTGTCCGCGTCCGAATCTTGGGACTTTGACCAGGTAGGTAACCGTTGCCATTTCTGACTTTTCACAGAATGCTGCCGAAGGATTGGTGTTTGAACTCGAAAAAATCCAGTCAAAGACACCACCTGCATCTGGAAACTTGTCACTTAGTCTTTTGTGGTAGACTAATCTATGTGTTTTGGAACTCAGCAGGAGATCTCACCCAAAGATTGTATCCTACAATCTTTGACTTAGGCTACCTGTCAGAACATTGTCACGACCTTAATCGGCAGCGGGGTAGGTAGGTAGAGCCTATTGATTCTTTGTAACACGGAAACTCCGGTGCCTCTTATCAAATCTTAAGGCCACAATTAATATGTTGTCTAATGTGCCTAGCTGTCAACGCGAAACTATGTTTTAATTCACGAATTTCGCTCAATTCATCTGACTGCATGTCCTCATGTAGGCTACACATGTAAGCTACTTCTAATGTCAGGTAACCTATGTTTTGTTTTTACACTAGGTTACTCTCATGTTGCCAGTAGGCACTTAAAGACGGGCCTATGCTTAAACCATATTCCCGTGATAACACAGGTTGGTCATATTTTTAGACTCTGGTGCTTTTTTTATTATGCCATGTTAACTATGATAGTAATAATAGGTTGCTAATTCCATTTGTGCTGTTAGACTTGAAATCATGGAGGAACCAAATCGACCCCAACGCAAATTATCAACTGCAGGGGAGTCTCTATATCAGATATTAGGTGTCCAGAGGGGGGCATCAGAGGATGAGATTAAAAAATCGTACAGGTAAGGAGCAAAAAAGAAAATACATTCATCATATTCTCATAAATGTGACCCTTAAATACACCACAAGGAATGACATCATGGTGACATCGCAAGTTTTCATTCAAGTCTGATGAAGATGCATGCCCTGGCTTTAAAAAAATCCTCAAAAATAGTTTGTCCTTCACAGAAAACTTGCACTTAGGTATCATCCAGACAAGAATCCAGACAACCCAGAGGCTGCTGAGCGCTTTAAGGAGATCAACAATGCCAATTCAATCCTGAACGATGAGAACAAGAGGAAGATCTATGATGAATATGGCTCAATGGGTCTTTACGTGTCCGAGCAGTTTGGAGAAGACAGTGTTCAACTCTACTTCCTCATGTCTAAATGCTGGTTCAAGGTGGGAGCAAGTGTGTGTGTGTGTGTGTGTGTGTGTGTGTGTGTGTGTGTGTGTGTTTCATGTTGTTTTGTCAACACATTTGCCCTTTAATAGGCCAATAGTGGATTGAGGGCATTGCTTTGGTTGAAATATATCTACTCCGACAAATTAATTTGTTGGTACAGGGTGAGAAAAACACCTGGTATTGGTTTGGGAGCTCATGACTGGTTTCCTACACATTAATTAAGGTTAGGCTTGAAAGGCTCTGCACCATGTTTGCTGTGATATTGGGTATGTCAAGTCCAGTCGAGTCATTTTATTTGTATGACACATTTAAAAACAACAGAGTTGACCCAAAGTGCTTCACAATTTGTGAGGTTAGACATGATAGTTCTCTTGCAAAAGACGTAAAAAGACTTGCAAAACACATCTGGCTTTTGCTTTCTCTGTGCACAATGTAGACAATGTCAGTTTGAGGTCATACTTTTGTCATAGTTCTGTTAACATACAAAGATCCAAACTTCAAGTATTGGTGTTTATTTACACACATTAAAACAAACACAAGTGTGTTTTTCCAAGTCAAAACACAAAATAGCAATTTCACAGAGACAAAACAAATCAGTCTACATTGGGTCGTCTCTCTCAAAATTTCGTCTACATTACATGCAATGTCCTAGTCCAAGGCACCGGGGAAAATATATTGTGGAATGCCGTATCCAGGCCTGACATGACAATATCCCCACATGTAGACTGATTTTTTTGCCTGTAAAAGGGCTATTTCTTTCTCTTCTTACCCTTCCTCTTCCCCCTTCTCGTCCTCCTCTTGCTCCTCCTTGTCCTCTTCGCTCTTCCTCTAACTTCACCTCCTTGTCCTTGTCATCCTCTCCCTCTCACTTCTTCACCTCCGCATCCTCTTCCTCCTCTTCTTCCTCCTACTTCTTCACCTCCATGTCCTATTCTTCGGCCTCCTCTAATTCTTACTCTTCTCACTCTTCCTGCTCCCTCCATTGTACCCATTATACATGACCTGTGGCTTATTTATAGTGCTTAGGCTGATTGCAAAGTGAACTAATTATCTAAAACAGTTCTCACATGAGAAAGAGTGCCAGAGAGTTGGCAAAATAGTGAAAATAATATCCATACATGTGTATAGATTTGCTAGGAGTGTGTTGATCATTTGGAAATTGAGTGTAAAGCATGAGTTGTATTTACAGTTCTGCAAAAAGAGTGCTGTGCAGTGAATTGTGCCTACAGTTGTGCAAAGTGTGTGTTACAAAATTGCAAACTGAGTGCAAAGCAGTGTTTGTGCTTTTAGTTTTGCACACTCAGGGAGTGGTTTTGCTATACGTATTAATAGTTTTAGAAATTGTGCTATAAGAATCACAGTTGTGTTTAAGTATTCAGGAAAAACTGTAAAAATAGAGCTGTACTGTTGGGTGAAACTGGTAGATAAAACTGGGTGTTGTCGGCATAACACTGGTAGGAAATGTTATTTTTCTTGAAGATTGAGCCGACGGGAAGCATATATAAGGAAAATAAGAGGGCTTCCAGGATGCCACATATCAGAGCAGAGGATGTTACAGGGAGTGCATTTAATGTCTTTTCATTGAGATGATGCATGCCCTTCTACTTGTTAACATTTCCTAGATTAGGCCTCCAAACTATTTTGTTGTAAATTCTCCTAGAATTTTGCCTCATTTAGTAAAGGTATAACAAATTAGAAATGTTTATTTACAGACAATATATAGAGATTACACCCCACAAACCAGTAATGCACTACTTTCAATATTTTCATATATCCTACTTTTCCTGATGCGTTTGCTGATGTGTGCAAGTCAGTACGACTTCCAAGACCTGGTTTCCCATACATGGATTAGTCCTAAACCAAGATTTTTTTTCAAAAGTAATCTTCATTGATGTTCTCTATTGGTCCAGGACCAGGCAATCCATGCATGAGAACCCTGCATTAAATGTTCTTTATGTGTTTATGGTAATACTGTATTATTGTGTGTGTGCGCGTGTGTGTGTGTGTGTGTGTTTTCTAGACTCTCGTGGTGATTGGGACGTTATGCACGTGCTGCTGCTGCTGCTTCTGCTGCTGCTGCTGCTGTGGGAAGTGTGGGCGCTCGGAGGAGGAAGAAAACCACTACTTCATGGATCCCGAGGAGCTGGAGGCCCAGATTAGAGCTGAGCAGGAGGCCTCAGGTTGGCACGGGGCAGGACACTATGGGCCAGGAGAGTCGGACGCAGGTGAGAATGGGGGACACAAATGAGGGAAAATAAGCTGCCAGTACTCAACAAAGGGCACTGTTGACTTAACTGATTAAAACAGACCGTGAGATTGTAAATTGTAAAAGATAAAGGTAATGAGGAATAATCAGATAACTCCAAGTGAGAAGAACTAACAGAGAAACAAGACCTAAAATCAGATGAGAGAGCCCCAAAATATTAATTCAAAAATTGCTTTGAGAAGTGTTGCCGTATGTAGTTGAAGAATGAACAGAAGACATGCATATGTGTAAGCAGGAAAACACATGCAGAAGTTATGTCGGCAGAGCATTCAGTGTGGGATTCCAGTGAAATGTTCAAAGCATTTCTGACATACAGTAGCCTAGTGGCGCCAGACAGGTTTCCGTTACATTACAACTACAACAACTTGCATTTATATACCACTTTATCAAGGCACCCAAAGCACTTTACTGTGAATGGGGAACCCCACTAACCACCATCAACCTGTAGCACCCACCTGGGTAATGCATGACAGCCATTATATGCCAGAACACTCTCTAGTTTTAGGTGGAGAGTGAGTGAATGAATGAATGAGCTAGCGTTATCTAGCTATAGATAGGCTATAGATATAGAGGCTCAAGGCTATGGATAAATACCCCAAAGAGCTGTGAACTGGCAGTGATCTTCATCTTCTTTTGGTGTACTGTATATGACTACATACAGTATGACCAGGACTGGTTACAGTCACAGTCACAATTCTTTTTTCATACTTTCATACTTTGAAAGAAGCTTTGGCACTGGTAGTGTTGCTCGTGATGATAACGTTAACTTTGTATTGCCCAACACCAGGTGCTACAATAAATCCCCATAAATGAATTACAATTATTACAATCCTACAGGAGATGGTGGGGTCATTTCTGGTCAGCCCATTCCCTTAGGCCCTCCTCCAGGCTCAGGTGAGACATCAGAGTGTCTGGACACCATGCAGTGCTCCAGCCACAGCCCTTGAATATCAGACTAGCACAATGCAGCAATCTGCTACCACACTGTTTATTGTCTCTTTGGTCACTCTGCCCTCCTGACCCCTCTCTCCTCTGAATGTCGTCCAGGTGATGTTCCCTCAGCCATCGTGGTGGAGCCTTTCTCCAAGCCCAACCTATCGGCTGGACAGGCACTGAACACATCTAGCACAGAGGAGTTGGTCAGTGACTGACCCCACCTCATTAGCTCTCACCTGCAGCATGTGAAGGAATGACACACACTGAACTCTCTGCTGGTCACACAGAAGGATCGCAAACGCACTGTCTGCCAGATGCTTTTCAGTTCAGACAGGATTTGACAATACAATTGCGTGATTGAACTTCTACTGTTTGTTTTGTTTATCAGGCTCAGGTTTATCTGCTCTGAGATTATATATTTTTATTGCTGAAATGGATTGCCAATGAATGTATTTGATTATCCAAACTAGATAAGATTATCCGGGAATCAACTGGTGATAGCTGACATGTTCCCGCATGTTCTGTGATGTTTTTTTTGTTTGTTTTTTTGTTAAAACAAAAGTGTTAATATATATATTCAAACAAAAACAATTTTTGATGCCATAACTTCCAAAGAAAGGTCTGACACAATGCAGACTTTGTGGGTTAATGTAAGTCTTGAAAAACTACAGTTGCGTTAATCCTGTGAACATCAAGGGTGCATTATGATGTTTTGTTTACAAATTAAGCTGATTTATTTGATGAGGTTTACATTTATTCAGGAATCATTTATTTCTTCTTTTTAAATGAACTGTCACTAGTCGAAGTGGCTTACTGAGACCAAAGAGAGCTTTGCTATAGTAGTGTAATGTACACTGTTGCCAAAGTCCCCATCTAGGTACTACAGTACTCTCTCACTTGGCCAAGGACACAACTTGTAAGGGTAAGCCAGTCATACATATCCAGTTCCAGTGCACATAGATATCGCTGTAAGATTTTCACCTCATCTTGGACATGTTTTCTAGCCATTTTTTTCGTGACTTGAGAAAAGATGATATGTGACTGTAAAATAAGTTTCTTGCCTGTTTTTAAATTATAAGCAATATGCCACGTCAGAATGGAATAAATGTCAGCACTATATATTTATCTATTTTATTGTCGTCATTCTATATTGTTATTGTTCTCTCTATTTAGGTTGCATTTTATGTTCACTCCCATTAAATGTGATTTTGAAGGATATTGATGCTAAAGTGTTTTTTCCAAATCATATATACTATCAGTAATATGTTCATCCATGCAAGACTCAGAGGGCTCTGTATGTGTGGTAGTGGATATCTACGTATATGTATCCCAAATACTGTATATATTAGTACTCCACCCGAGTAGCATTCCTGATATTTACCACCCCATATTTTGTTGCTATAATTTATGATGACAAGAGGTTAAATGCACCAGTGATATTTTGCAAGTGATCTCCATTAGCATTCAATCAGCAAACTGTTAAGACCGTAAATGGGCAGCTAGCATTAAAAGAGTATTAAACCCAATACAAACTCTCTGTCATCAAATCAACGATTATATTATTCTACCACTGGACCATTTTGCCTGATGAGCATCTCATTAGTGCATAACACACAAGCCAGTGACCTCATAAAAGATCCATTTACATAGCCAGTTCATTTGAGTGGATGGCCTGACAATCATCAATCATAACAAAGATTTATTTAGCTTATTCATTTTGTTTCAAAATGTCATGTAAGTCATCTCCATAGCTTGAAAGATCGTTGCAGTACATTGAAAATGATGCTAGATGGCATAAGTGAGATATCCCAGAGACAGTGACTGAATGTAACTAAATTAAAAGTTAATATTTTTAAATAGTTAGGACATTTTAGGACATCAAAAGTAACTTGCCTTAAAAAACTAGTTTATTATAAATTAATTTGATGCAAGAACAAAAATGCTAAAAATGGTAATGGCTGATGCTTTTTAGATTTTACCAATCATTCGATTTTACAGATATTGCCAACATTGATTACTACCAATGAATGCTACCCATAATTATTTTCAAACAAAGATGTGTTCTGCCACTTAGTCTTTGCTCAGTGGACCACACCTAACCTGCCTAATGAGATTAATTCATCTAAAGCTTCTGAAATGCTTCTACTGTAAAGGGAACCTGCAGAAGCCACACCAACTGACTCCACTGTAGATAAGAGTGTTAACCCATGTAAAGATTGAGGCTGGCTGGGACCTGGACTGTGGAATGGGTACACGTGTTTCTTTACTAATCACCTGCTGCTGCAGACAGAGGTTTGGGACACGTCTCCTGCAGACTTGACAAATTATTTTAGATTGCTTTGAATTATGAGTTTGAAAAGGCCACTTCTTGACGGAGAGCAGGGTTCTAAAACATTTCCATTGGAGAATTTAAGGTAAGGGTCAACTTTTTGGTGACATTATGTTTTATTACACAGTGGTGTTGCTACTAAAACGTATTTATTTCCATTATATGATACTTGCCTGAATAACTGAAAACATGGTGTGTCAGTCAGAAAAGCGCTTCACTATTGAATAATTCTGTTTTTGTTCTCCTGTGTACAGATCATTCTGTGACACAAAAGAAGAATACCTCCATACAGGAGCAGGCAACAAGGACAAGACCAGTCCACACCAAGCGCAGACACAAACCCCATCCCACTGCCACAGTGACGGGGCATCATGGGCTGAGGACAGAGAGAGACAGCTGGCCAAGAAGAAACTCATCATCACCTCAGTTGTCTGCCTGGTGTTCATGGTTGGTGAAGTGATCGGTAAGGATGAATGTTGGAAATGGCTATTTATTGAGTAACAGTGACTCAATAAACACCGATAAACACTTCATATAGGGTAGACGAGTGGCTTGGTTGTTTGGCAAAGAACTATTGAGTACAGTAACCCTATATAGTAGCCTAGGTATCCTGGCCTTTATTTTCATGGATGGTATTGAGTGACTAATGAGCAATAAACTTTTATCTGTGTGTATTATGCAAATAGGCGTGTATTATGCAAATAGGCAATAGCGCGCTCTCTCTCTTTCTCTCTCTCTGTCTCTCTCTCTCTGTTTCTCTTTCTCTCGTGTGTGTGTAATGTGTGTGTGTGGGTCAATGTACATGTCTCAAAGCTCTGATATTTTGCTTGCTCATGCTGTATCAATATGGGTCTGAATCCATATAATTGGAGGCTTTACTGTAGGTTTCAGACAGACCAAAAGTGATTGATACTGCAAGTGTGAGCAAATGTTTGGCCTCTAATGCAGCTACAGTATTTTGGATGTTTTTAAAAGAGTTTGCCCTTCAGGTGGCTATGCAGCACACAGTCTGGCAGTCATGACGGACGCAGCGCACCTGCTCACTGACTTCAGCAGCATACTGGTCAGCCTCTTCTCCCTGTGCCTCTCCTCCAGACCCCCCTCCAAAGCCATGACGTTTGGTTGGCATCGCTCAGGTCGGTCTGCCCAAAACACCTTAAACATACAACTAAAAATACAATTAACAATTAAAAATACAACTATTACATGGCTCTCTAGGTTAGTTTTATAATCATAGTTTATGGTTGATTAGAAGTTGATTTGGTACAATTTCTTTAGCATTGGTGAATTCAGATTTCAGTACTTTCAGGACTGGTATCAAAGAATTTCAGGTTTTTTTTCATTCTGATATTTTTTTTTTCTGGTCAACCCTCACATTTGGGACCTTTGGGCCGTTCTGATGTGACATATTCTGTGATGCTGTGATGTGACATATGCTGTGATGCATATTATGTCACATCAGAACGGCACAAAGGTCCCAAAGGTATAGTATGAGTATACTTATACTATACATTTGGGACCTTTGTGCTGTTCTGATGTGACATATTCTTTATATGTAAAGTATTTAATATACTTTAATTATACTTTAATTACTCTTTCTGCTGTTAAAGAATGTGTTTGTGTTGTATGTCAATAAAGTATCTATCTATCTATCTATCTATTCTGTGATGCTCACGTCACGTCCCCTCCAGAGATCCTCGGCGCTCTGCTCTCCGCCCTCTCCATTTGGGCTGTAACTGCGGTGCTGGTCTTCATTGCCATTCAGAGGATCCTCCGTGATGACTATGAGATCCACAGTGGCATCATGGTCATCACCTCCGGCTGTGCAGTAGGGGTCAACATCATGTAAGTCACTATGCAGTTTGTATGATCCATCCATAGATGGTGGTATTGGCATTCAAATAACAGATAATTTAAAAAAATTAATTACAGGGAAGACCAGCTAACAATTTAGATAGATAGATAGATAGATAGATAGATAGATAGATACTTGATCCCCAGGGGAAATTCAAGGTCTCAGCAGCATACAGACAATACAAACACATTCTTTAACAGCAGAAAGAGTAATTAAAGTATATAATATAAAAACACAACTAAGCAATAAGGACAGTAGAAGATAAAGAATATGCTAAATATACTAAAATACAAATGATACTAACTAACACTTAAATACAATATATAAAAATATACTAAAATACAAATTACAAAAATACAAATTATACTAACTAACACTTAATCTAAATCAATTCTAAAAACAGTATCCACATAGTGGTGATTAATCAATCAGAGGCGCTTGCAATGACTGAGGCAGGGACTGAGCCTGTGATTCTCTGTGCATAGTAAGGTATGGTAAGGTGCTCTAAGGTGCTCTGTGTGAATGAGTGTCATGGTGGTAGTGCAATTGTGATAGTGGTCATGGTGATAGTGCGTTTTTAGACGTCCAGCTGTGAACTGTATTACACTGCACATTGTATCTTTTTTCAATGCTATAGCTAAACCTTCATATGAGATTCTAAATCTATATCTGATTTGTGCTTAGGGATATCTTATTTTTGTGTGTTTATAGTTGTGAAGTGACCTTGGATGACATACATGAAAGGTGCTTTGTATATACCGGTTATATGCATTATTACTATTATATTAATTTTGTTTGTTTCTCCCATCCAAAAGCATGGCCCTTATCCTCCATCAGTCCCCATCCTCCCACGGCCACAGTCACGGCCTGTCACATGGCCACAGTCACGGCTGCGCACAGGCAGCAGGTAACCATGGCAACGCCAGTGTGCGAGCAGCGTTCATCCATGTGGTGGGAGACCTGCTGCAGAGTCTGGGAGTCTTCCTGGCTGCCCTCATCATCAGCCGTTGGGTCAGTTGAGTGGCCACTAGGCTTTCAGGGGTTATGGACAAACTGGCCTGATAATGTCATCTTATGACCACCCAAGAAAGCTGTTTATATTCATGTTTATGTTGATAGTTCTTACCAGACTCGTCTTTCCAAAGTGACTTACAATGACGTCAATATGTCAGTAGTATTTACTAATATGTCATTTGGAACCAAAGTAGTTGCCTCGTCATCTTAGTTTTATTATTCCCTCTTGGTATGTCAGAGTTAAAGGTTAATGGTATGTTATTACCACACCATCGAATATACTAAGAGATTCATTAAGAAATATACTGTAAGTAATAAAATACTGACTGACTTACTGTGCATTCTTTTTATCATAAATGTTGTTTTTGGTGTTGTTCACACAGCCTGAATATAAAATAGCTGATCCTATCTGCACCTTCCTGTTTTCTGTGTTTGTGCTTGCGACAACCATCACCATTCTGAGGGACATCTTCAGTGTACTCATGGAAGGTACAAGATTTACAACTGTATGTGTTTTCCCATGTTTCACTGGGGATTCATTTAGAGGATATAATTCAAACATATCTAAGAATTGAACTGTTAATTATATTTTAGACTGCACTACTATTATCTAGTACTATTTTAATATCTTGCCTAAATGTACTGTTTAATCTTAACTCATTGCACTGCATGTTGTTGATAGGTGCCCCACAGGGCCATGAATTTGACTCGGTGAAGGAAGCTCTGCTTACAGTGAGCAGTGTCCGAGCTGTGCATGACCTCCACATGTGGACTCTTACATTAAACCACACACTACTGTCAGCTCATCTGGCTATTGGTAAACATTTTAATTTTTTGCTAACTAAAAGACAAATGACAGCAATGATATTGTAATATGTCATTGTCAGCAGTCTTGGTCTCCTCTCATTTGAACTGAGACCCAAACAGAAAACTGGATGCTGATGGACCTAAATATACCAACAGGAAGCTACCTGAATTGACCACACTCTCTCTCTCTGTCCTTTTTTAGAAGACTCAGCCAATCCTCAGCAGGTCCTGATGGACGCCACGGATCTGCTTCAGTCCAAACACAGCTTCCGCAGTATCACCATCCAGATTGAGCCCTACTCCAGTGACATGGCCTTCTGTTCTAAGTGTGTGGGGCCCATGGACTGAGAACCCCCCAAAATCCCGGGAGTCGAGAGAGCATACCCTCTGCGGTACAAGAACTTCAAGCCGGATAATCTGTCCTGAAGCATGTTGGGGTTTTTTTTTCCACGGCTGTTGACAACTCACACATCTGCTGGCTTGTACCGAATTTACAGCTTATCTGTGTGTAGGTCAGAAGTTCACTCTCCGCTGTGTGTGTGAGCTCCCCTGAGTGTTTGTGATAATTTTCCAGCTCAGTGGGAAAGCTCCTCATTCTATCAATATTAGCCTTTCTGTGAAGATAAGGACTGACAAGGTCAGCTACTCCAATATGACAAAAATAATACTGTCAAACTGCAGTTTAATGGGTATGGGGATTTGGGTAGTGAAGATCTCTCTTTATGTAACTTTTAAGTTATTACACAAAGGTGCAATGTTCTACTTCTGATAGACAGTCACTGTACACTGAAGCTTACACTCTTTAGATTTTGGATCATACTATAGATGATTCGACAGGTCTGACTCTTTTGTCCCAGACCGATTTCAGAAAGAAATCTTACACCTCCACATGAGGTTCAAAAGGATACACACTCTATTATACTGAGTTTTAAAAGAGAAAATATATATCTATATTTTCATATAACCTGATTAACTGATGGTACTGAGTAGAAAATGTACTTCAATGATACAAAGAGACATTTGAATCAATTTATATTTATTTCCATGACCATTCACTTTTTCATGAATTTTTTTTTTTATTAATTTTTAATTATTTATTTTTACAGTCTTGGCAATACAAAATACTCTATTGTATAGCTGAGGCTCTCTTGCACAAATGTCTGGCTAAAACAATTTGGGAACTCTCGTCTTATCACATAAGCAACAGACACCGTGAAACGGCTCCATCACTCTGATATCTGATATGTGTCTCATCTCCTAACGTCTCTTGACTGAAGACATGAATTGACTTGTGCATTTTGCTACAAAAATATATATTTTTTAAATTTACATGATTTGAAGTATTTCATTTTAGACATTCAAAACAGCACAACAAATGATAACTAAATACTTATTTGATCTGCCATAACATGATATCTGACTGTTGTGTGTTTGTCCACACCATGCCAATAAATGGATCTTGAATAAATGGAT
The DNA here is from genome assembly GCF_018492685.1 of Alosa sapidissima. Taxonomy (NCBI): domain Eukaryota; kingdom Metazoa; phylum Chordata; class Actinopteri; order Clupeiformes; family Clupeidae; genus Alosa; species Alosa sapidissima. The sequence goes on from NC_055975.1 coordinate 13,882,627, forward strand.
CTTTGATGTCACACATGCACATCAGTCGCACCAAGATAAAAACAAAATAAAGTGCACATGTACACCTCACTCCCATTGATTATATTGTCTTACCATTACCACAGGAGGCTCTCTACCCTCCATCTCAGTTATCATTACACTCTCTAAACCACCCAGCACTGCCTTCACCTGACCTCACTGGCCGAGTTCTTTTCTACGTTCGCTCCAGTACTTGCTGTAGGCCTCCTGGAACATGTTCCTGCAGGAGATCTTGGCCTTGAGGCGAGAGCAGATGAGGAAGGAGCCGCCCATCTTGCGGTGCAGCGAGTAGGTTTCCTCCGGAGGAGGGGTCAGGCGCTGTTTGAGCATGACGGGGATGAGGTTGTGGATACGCTCAGTGGTGCTCTGCGCACCAAAGTCGAACGGCTCGACCGAAGCGAAGGCTTCGCCCAGAATCATCACCGCGTCCACGTGGGCATTCTCCATTGCCTGAGGGAAACGGCAAAGGGCAGCGCATGGTTGTGCATGGTTTCCATGGCTACATACATAACACACACACACACACACACAAACACACACACACACACACACAAAGAGAGGAACAGCATTATCTTTAGTGTCGCTGATGTGAACTTCTCACCTTTGACTCGTAGCCAGTGAGGAACTTCATGTCGACGGATCGCTGCAGGACTCCCTGCCTGTCCTGCTCTGCTGCTGCTTTGATCACCTGACAGGAGTGGGAAGAGATCAGCTTACATGGGATTCTAAACAAATACGGGCTGCACTAATTTGTTAAAAACTGTTGCATTCGAGTTAATTCTACAAACCTACCACCACAAATATAATTCAATTCTGTGGGAAACACTGTAATTCATTAATTTATTCTATATAATTCAATAATTTATTATTCTTTATGCTTTACAAATGCATATGAAATCCAAAGCTAGTGAGTGTGTTTCCATAACCCTGCTCTACTTCACCCAAATGGGTCAGAAACCTCAAGGAGTAATGTACAGTAAAATCTACTGTGCGATTAAATACTTCCAATCCATTCCCCCGTGTGATAGAACAGTACCTCAATGTATATGTCAATGAAGCTGGCATCAAAGCCTCGCGTAGCACCAAAGTCCAGAAGCGACATCTGAGAGTGTGAGAGAGAGGACAAGCTGAGACTAACTCTATTTTATTGCCGGGAAGAAAAAAAAAGAGAAGGACTGGTGCTTTGGGTCAGATACTTAATAAACTCACCCTGTGTGTATGTGGGTCAAAGAAAAAGTTGGACCAATTGGGATCGGTCTGCATATATCTGAATTCAAAGAGTTCCCTTAGACACAGCTTTAGGATCTGCTCACAGATCTGACAGGGGAGAAGAGGACTTCAGCATGAAACGGTATATGGCTTCTCAATAAGATCAAATGGTGTCTGATGTACACCTTTTAAACAAGATAAAACATGTTTAGACACACAAGCTGAAGGCATTTATGTCTACTCTGTTCACAAACATCAAAAGACTGCTCTACATATTGACAGCAGGATGCAGTAGTTTATTTTTAGACATAAGAGATGGCATATTCTATTTTATACACATTATCACATGATACAAAACCAAGTAACCTGTAACATATAGAGTAACCTCTATTATATAAACTTTATTTTTTACAATGCTTTCATAGTCCTGTACCCTACTGTTTTTAGCACAAATGTCAAGTATTAACCACAATCTTTCCTAAGGCAATCCCAACGCTCCCTTTAGATTAAGATACTGTAAGTGGCACCTCATTGCGGAGTTCCTGGGGCAGGTCCTCGGCCTTGTCCAGGGGGAACCCGCTCACCAGCTCAGTGGTCATGACACGGAGGCTGCTTAGCTCATCCACAACGTCAGGCACGTCGAAGAACGGGTGGTCCTTCAGAAGCTCCCTGCAACACACACACACACACACAAATGATACACTCACATAGAGACACAAATACACACATGAAAACCTACGCCACTCATACCACTCATGCAGATACACATGGACACAGATCACACCCATGCAGACACACACACACACACACACACACACATGAATAAATCATACAATAAAGATAATTCGCTGCTTAGCCAACTACCAGTAAAATATCATAAACACCCCATGATCATTATACTGTGTATATGTATACCCCATGATCATTATACATTATATGTGTATATACTGATATTATATACTGTGAACATCCCTCAATCCATCCATCTCAATTTCATATGGATTATGTTAATACAATTATTTTTCCAAACTTGAGCAGATGTGTGTGCTGTGGTTTTTAAACATGAAGCCCAATTTCAGCAACATGTCCCCTTACACCTCTCACACCTCTATGTGACTCACTTGAATTTCTTTGCACATTTGGCTTCTCGCACATAGTCACACTCGAGCGCCAGCTCGCGACTCATCACCTCGATCAGGTGCTCTGGGAACAGGCCTGCGGGGGAGAGAGAGACAGAGAAAGAGAGAAAGAGAGAGAGAGAGAGAGAGAGAGAAATGGAGACAGATGGAGAGAGAGAGAACAGATGAGATGGTGGAGATGAACCCAGCAAGGGTGAAAATGGAGACTTTTACAGAGAGCTACAAAATTTAATTATGGCATGTTGCTATATTGAATTAAATTTCCCTGCAGAGAGTGTGTGAACATGGTTTCAGCTGAACCCTACCCTCAGGTAAAGCATTGCTCATGCTCAGGACTGTCATCAGGTTGTTCACATCACTGTTGATGCTCTGGGCCACTCCAGGGTACTGAAACACACCATGCCAACGACCAGTCAGAGCTCCCTTTCTCATAGGGAGCTTCAGTACCACAAAGTACTGGTAATCAATACTGACCTTGCATTGCATTTCAACTAGATATGAAGAGAATATGATTCATGATTGAAACTGATATTCAAGAAACGTGGACATAGATCTGAGAGCAGAGTTCAGTCCCAGGTGTACGGTCCTCACCTGGATCTTCATGGCCACCTCCCTCCCATCCTTCATCCTGGCCAAGTGGACCTGCCCGATGGAGGCCGCAGCGAATGGGCGCTCCTCAAACATCTCCACCTTATCCCTCCAGTTGGGCCCCAGGTCCGAGTTCAGGGTTTTCTGAGAAAGAAAACAAATGGTGTATCACAGACTCAACAGCGCATTCCCACAGAGGGAGCACAGCCTGGACAGTAAGCCTAAATCCCCCATTATTTTATTTAATTTGTATATAATTATAAATAATTCTCTTGGCACTTAATCAAAAGCTATTATAACCATAATGGAACATTTTTCCTTACATGGATTATGCCTAGTTCGAGACTAAAAGCTTTCTGCAATGGAGATTTTCACTGAAGTTCTCTCTTATTCTACAAGTAGGCTTAATCCATGGACAGGAAACAGACCCTATGTATTAATGCATATATGGCTATTTTTCAATACCAAAAGTAGAGGAGCTGTTTTTTAACCCTCACATTTCAGACTATACCATCATTTGCTTGGTGGGCATGAAGTCTGCACTCTGCCGTACACGCTCAAAGATTTTCGCCAGTTGGGGGTTGATGAAGGCATCATCTAAAATAATGAAATGCAAATGTGAGTAAACATTGTCTGGTAGGAGGCTTACTTAAAGAGATGTGTCTCAGTTTCTGTCGGTGGACTTCAAATCTGCTACTACTGTTGGTGTGCAATTTGCAAGGTGAACACTGGCATTTTCCGGGTACAATGTATGTTTCTTGCAAAGTGATTTTTCCCCCTGTTATTGACCAAAGACTGAAAATCAGTTCACTAGGCACTTTCTATGTGATTTTAAACTAGATTTTCTACTGCTCAGCCAGCTATGCAGGGAGATTGTGGCAAAAAGGAGGCACTGTTACAAACCCACTACACTTACACCAACAGCTGCACTTTGCAATCATTTCTATAATGTCAGTCATAAGTAGGTAATATTCTTATATTTAAATTATACATTTCCAATTATTTACTGGAAGATTATACTGGAAGTCATTAACAAAGGGAAACAATGTTGAGACAGGTTTTAATCTAGAGGTTACTGGGCTTACAGCAAGCCACTCCTGTTTGCTGTTCAGTGAAACTTTAGTCAACAAACTTGTCCTCTCGTTACACCAATGACTCCTCACCGAGAATTACTGGACCACAACACAGCGAAACATGATGACAATTTACAGGATGGTAATTGCACATACCCCTCTGAAGATGGCGAGACAGCGCTTCCCAAACCACTGATACTCAGAATGATCGAGGCCTTTAGGGCTCTAAAAACAACTGCAAATGTTGCTATGTAACGACATAAAGGCCTTTCCTCTCTAACACTCATGATGAACTTCTGAACCCACCGCACCATGGTACTATGTATGTCTCAGGTATCTGCTAAGAAATATATTTCAGGTCAGGGCTCTCATTTCATGTGTGGTATGGTGGCGCTGCATTGTTCTCCAAAGGTCACCATAATCCACTAGCATTGGCCGTGCTTATTTTGGCCTGTGGAAAATCCCTGGTAGTCACCAGTTATACTCCATGCAGTGGGTCGGTCTGCTCCCAGCATGGCCAGCAGATGACCGCAATGCAATGACGACAGCAACAGTACTCTTCACCGTTGCTTAGTGTTTCTCACTAGTGCAGAAAGCACTTTTACATGTGCATATTTCCTTCACGACAGCATTTATTAAACAATCACTCTGTGCTCAAAGTTGGTTGGTGTTAAGAAAGACTACAGACTGCACAGACTTGAGTGGTGCATTGGGACCTGATGGTACGACAGACTGGCAGCCTGACCTTTTTTCTCGCTCATCTGTTGCTATGCAATATGCTAAAATAAGCCAAGCCATGTAGGGAAAGGGGAGGGAGCGGGCCAACACAGGAAGTCATTGTCAAGGGCAGTGACTCAGGGGGTGTTGGAGAAAACAGGCTGAATTGCGTGGCACAAGCGCCATGCCAACAGTACCAGGTGGGTCGGCATTGCTGATAATCAAGCTGTTATCACAGATCCTGAAGGTTGTTAAGAGTTATTTCATCTCAACCTCAGTAGTTCAAAAAAATGAGAGCACCAGCAACGAGTGCAACTCATTTTGAACACATGCCAGTGCAATGCATCTTGAACACGGGAGTAACATCGCTTCAGGAGTAGAGCACAGCCAACTGCACGGACCTTGCAAATATTTACAGCCATGTGAAAAAAAACCTGCATCTGAGTAGACACTCAGAGGCTCATTCACCAAGGGCTAAACAGGGCTGCAAAATAAATCCAAAACAGTGAAAGTCCAAGTAAGTGTGGATGCCCCTCAGCCTGAATACCCAGCATCTGCCCCAGCCTCATCTCACCCTGAATACCCAGCATCTGCCCCAGACCCTGAATACTGAGCATCTGCCCCAGCCCCGTCACCCTGAATACCCAGCATCTGCTCCCTCACCCTGAATACTGAGCATCTGCCCCAGCTTCAGGGCAGCACCGCGCACTTTGCACAGCGTCCGGACTATCCTCTCCGCATTCGCCTCGGACAGGAAAGGACTGGAGTCCAGAATGGCCTTTTTGCTTCCTAGAAAAAATTAAAAACAATACGTGGGTGATTTAATTTCTTTCATTTCTTTTTCTGTCTTTACTCAAAATATGCTCATGTTATATGCAGCAATGTGAGTCACATTGGCTTACATTCTGTGATTTTAAGGGAGCTCACCAGATTTATCCTCGGACCTAAGACTCTTCTTGGCCACCTCAGCAATGGCTCCAATGCCAAGGCCCACTGCCAGTCCTGAGGCACACACCAGGAATGCATTAAACAAACGCAGAAATGGTCTGACACAGCAGAGTATAAAGAACAGTGAATATTGTTATGGTAAAGCATTTCACTGAAACTTGATGAAGCAGGGCCAAAAATACCTAGAGACCTAACATTTCTGGCGTGAGCCCAAAAAAGTAATTTACGAGGGCGAAGGAAAACCTGGTGAACATAAACTGATACCAAAAGTGATTGGCTTTGGTAAGATACATTGCGCTTATCATTGTCTAAAAACGTAAAAGGTTGTCTAAAGGACAGCACATTATTCTAATCACTCCCCATGCTGTGAAAAATGAGGTCAGTTTCCCAGACATGTCAGGAATGGAGTATGACTTATCCTGGGATCATGAATGAACTAAACAACTCTCTTGGCCAAGTCAAGCACCTCTTATGAATCTCGCAGACGTGGCCCAGCACTACTGCTTTGTAAATTGTACATACAGAGTGAAAATCCAGCACTGTCCACTTTCTTTCAAAACACACAGAGGAGCTAAATGACATACATCTGTAGATCTGTGTCATTGAGTCAATGTCCTTTTTCAGAGACATTTTCAAACACATAAGTTTACACATTCTATATGAGTTGTCAGCAAAATCATATGTGTCAAAAACACACAGCATTTAAAGGCTTCACACAGCATTTTCCATAAGGGTCACATTTGTGTTGATATACATCAAAACGTTTGTGAATATGGTTGATTTTAATTGGGTCTTTAAGTTAAAATATGTATATCACAATTAACCAATTTACTCATTTATTCATGACTTAAGTGAAGTCACCGTCATGGAACACACTCACACTCCACACGTTTTTTATTGTCTTACCTCCAAAGTTGGCTAGCCTCCCAATTCTGGTGACTGGCACCTTCCTCTCTCGGGCAGTCTCACTGAGCTGTAGACATGAACAAAATAGGAAACAGCTCTATTCTCTCTGAGGTAAACCAGGGGGGTTCATGCAATGTTGACAGCCTTTTAAATAAATTAAATAGTTACTTGATCCTATAACGAGAACTAGCATAAGCATATCATGCAAAAACAAAACCTCCAAGTTCCACTTCCAAATGCAAGAAAATTATACTGATGGCATGGCCTAAATCATTCTGAGCTGAGAACTGTAAATGATGATGTTTACATCCGACCTGCTCTTAATTTTTTATAATATCATTTCATGGAATCAGTTATAGCTGTAGCAAGTTGAAAGTACGGTACTGTTTGTTTGTGCCGTGTTGAGTCTTTCTTTTTGCTTGTCCCTGTTCCCTCCGCTGCCTCAGCCTTTGTGCTGCCCACAGACGAGTGGTCCTGGTGAGTCCATCTCATCTGTCCAGAAGGATGTAGTCCACCATCCCTGCAGGCTTTGAGGAGATGGTGCGTGGATCTCCCCAGAATTAGTGTGCTTGCATTTCCCCTGCTTCGAACTCCAAGGCTCAACATCTCATCGTGTCCGTCTCTAAGTGGTTGTGTGTTTCCAGAAGCACAACAACTTTCTACAAAACAGGGGTGATACTGAGTAGAATCCACAGTTGTTCTTGGACTTGGATTCCACCGGACAGCCTGTACAGTTTAAAGGCAAGATGTTAAACAAGTACACTGCTTTACTGCTTAAGGTACATTGTACTTAACTCTATCCACAGACAAAGTCATACTCGGTAACATAGATATGAAAATATACTGAACATGGTAAGAGGCAAAGCCCATGCTACTCCAAGAAAATTACACTGTACCTGCTCCTTCAGTGGTACAGTGTGTTTGTTTTCTGTGGCAACAGCTCTCAGTCCACTGCAGGCTGCCAGGGCTTGTGTTTGCATAACCCTGGGTCTCATCCTGACCAGCCCCAACATCAGAAGCATGTCTCCAGCCATGATCTCACCCAATCTGCACACCCTGTGGAATCAGGTTGACCACAGGGAACTGACAACTTAGCTTTTTCAACCTCCAAAGGTTTGGATGAGATAGGCTATATGCTCTCTCAGGCTCAAAATAGCCAAATAAAAAAATAAAAAACTGAAGTCACGTTGAATGAAACTTAACAGATCACAGTAAGATGTCAAGATTATCAGCAACATGTTAAGTCTCCTAAGTGCATAAGCTTAAACACTGTACACACTTACCAGATCTGAATGTTCCTCGCGCGAAAATTTCAAGAGTGTCTTAACTCTGCTTTTCTTTAATCGCCATAGAATCCCATTCAATAGGCCTATGTGTTATCAGCACCCCTTACTTTTCTCCATCTCTAGAATGCTTGGTCAACAACAGGAAGTGTGCCAGGTTGTAGCCTACGACGACTTAAAATGGCTCATATTGCAAAAATGTGACACTTCTAAAACTCAAAGCCTGATTAGTTTGACAGTGTTGCGAACCAATGAAATCTATCGATAAAGAAAAACAAGTGGGCGTGGAACCAATGTATAGCTGAAAAGACCAAACGAACGGAAAGTTCAGAAGCATGACCTTGTGCACTATTTCTTGCAGGTCACGAGAGTCCTCTAGCGTCCAGCTAGAGTTCTCCTTCTCGAGCTCTCAGATTGACAGCTGTATGCCTCAGATATGTAGGCTATATGCTACCACATTTTTGAGACAAAACAGCCGTGGTTAACCAATGAGTGAAATAAAGCAATTAAGATTGTACTTATCACAGACATTTAAGGGACTCATCTTAAGCATAATACTTTTGGTTAATGTTCGTATAGTCTAAATGGCCTTTTAGGTTTGACGTTTCTATAAAAAGACTCGCCGCTAGAGGGAGACCCTGACATGTTCTCATGCCCTTCACACTTCTAGGCTATAGGTTATGTAGCCTATTGCATTGGTATTGCTGTATTCCCAAATGGTGAATGTAATAACAAAACCAGTCAGTAAGCATTGTTCAACACATTTATTCGAAAATTACCATTCACAAATCTGGTGGTAATGTGGTGTATAAATAACTGTGCATATAGTATGTACATTATTTACTGCAGCTTTTGAATGTATCCAGTATTCCCAACAAAGTATGCAATATGTATCAGACAGCTGAGAATGTCAAATGGTGAAAGTGCCGGGGTCTCAACTGTATGGCTTTGATAGGTCCACAGGGTTTGTTGAAATGGGTTTGTGAAAATTAACCAGACCACTGGAAAAGTGATACCTTCTGAATCTTTTTCTAATCTGTTAATTGACCAAGGTCAAGCGCTGATGGTGGGGAAACTTATTTTGGTTTTATATCACCATAAATGTAAATTATGGATATGACCCAAGGTATATATTTACCAATATGTGGTTTACCAATATGTGCATTATGTGTTTTGGTTGAAATTAAATAGCTTCTGCGATGATTCTGAGAGCATGGCAAAAACATGCTGTTTCCAAATAAACTTGGGCATTATATGCACTTTGTTTTTTTTTTCTCTTTAAGACCATCAATATAGTTGATAACATTTTACAAGCCCTGAATAAAAAAAGAATGTAAGGCATGTCGCTTTACCACTGATAACCATCAAGCAGCCAGCAGAACCATTGGAACACTTTGAGGACATGGTTCAAACGTTCAGTGATGTGAAGCTAATCATTCATATGGTCAAGAATGTCTTCAGTCTGGGAAAGAGACGAAGAGCATTCTGCGTAGTCACCTCCATCACCCTCTCCAAAGGAACACCTTTGATCTTGGCGATGTACTCTGCACATATGGAGATGTTCTTTGGTTCATTTCTCACCTGCGGAGCAGACACAATAGATCACTTCATGTAGGCTATTGCATTAGCCAAGACGCAAGAATGCTGCAATATTAATTGAATGCATCGATTTTTATCTGGTCGTCAGAGTGAAGTTAAGTAGGGAGCCAGGTTTTATATCAAAACTACATACTTTAGTGTCACAGGCATAACAAGTATAAGGTTTACATCTTCAACAGGACTAGTGGGATGATTGTTGAGTGACTACTTATACTGTACTCTACCTGCTTCTCTGGGCCCAGGGCAGGAGAATCTGTCTCCAAGCACATGTTCTCTAATGGTAGCTGTTTCACTAGTTTTTGCTTCTTAGTGGAAAAAAGACAATTATTACAGTCATCAATAAATACAAACATACATACATACAGAATCAACCACACCATGCATGTAACACATATTTGGTCAAATGAATGTATGGTGTGGTTGATCCAAACATTTAATTTCAAAATAATCTGAAATAAAAACACAATGACCAATGATTCCAATAAGGACCTGGAAATGCCAGGTTAATGTGTTATTTTGTTCAATCTGAACAGTGGGTTTTCTACTTGAAAACACTGTCACAATAAAGTTACTTTAGTAGGGTAATATGATTCTAATACATATAAAAAATATAATGAGTTCTGGTTCCCTAATTAAATCACAGTGTTGAAAATAGCCGTCTCATCATCTTTAGACCTTTTGTTCATCATTAGACTCAATCACCTTTGGATATTCAAACCGTCTTCATGGTGGAAAACTACTTATAAATGTAGCAAAACAGCACATTATCAATGATCAGACACAATGTAAATCTGAATTCTGAGACAAACATACATTGAAGAACTGAAGGCTATTGTTTAAGCACATTCTCTAAAAGGGAAAAGATGAAGCTGTGATTACCTGTTCACTTCTTATGATGGAAGGAGGTATGGAAAAGAAATAACCAGCCTTTACACCCTCCATTGCAACTGATGGCTTTCCATCAAATGCATGAAGCAAAACATTCTCTGCTCCTGTGAATAAAAGAAATGACATTCTTTGTAATAACTCAGCTAGTGAAACTGAATTATGTTAAATGTGCAAGATGAATTGTCATTGACCTTGCTCTTTTAGAAGTTGGATTGTGGGGCGGCCAGCAGATCTTGAATGGACATTTCTGTGAAGAGCATGACATAATGTAAAGTTGCTGTTATACAAGAGAATGAAGCACAATACAATACTACTGGGCATAAGTAAAAAATAAAGTCTAAATGTCATGCTGATACATACATAAACACACACATACATACTGTAAATACAAACATAGATGCAGTAAAATACATACATACACAAATACCAAACATACGACAACAAAGCAAACAAAAACTCCTGTATTGTGCATGTATACACTTTTGTGTCTACAGAAGCATCTGCTGACTGACCTGAGGAGTATCCTAAACATAACTTTAGCAGACTTACAGGGGAAGGCCCAGTCGTTTGGCAATCTCCACCTGACGAATAAGCACCTGTCTTTGCTGATCCTTTCCGTCATCAGAGCTTACAAACCTCGGAGTGAAATCCAGTCCTACCTGTGGGCAGATAACAGATTTCGCCTGTCACAGCAAATGTAAATCACATTTGAAGTGAGTCCATGTCATAGAGGTAAGGTTCGATTTCTTTGTCTTGTCTATGTGCTATACTATGTCTGCACACTTTACAATTCATCATAATATTTGTAATGACAATGCACCTCCTGAACATATGGACATTATGATTGCAATACCACATCAACATTCTCACCTCTCCAATAGCCACAAGGTTGTCTTTGTATTTCTCAATCTGGGGCAGAGCTGCATTAAGATCCTGCACAGCACAGAGAATGTGATTACAAATGTGTGTGTATTAGACACTAGAGATGCATGCATGCGCAAGAGGGTCTTACCTCAAGGACAGCCCCCCTCTGCTGTGTCTCATCCACTGCCTGGACGGGATGGACTCCAAGGCAGGGCAGGATGAAGCCAGAAAACCTGTCAACCGTTTAAATGCTTATTTCCCACCATTTTTATCTCATCTATGTGTGATAGATGTGCTTATGCGGTCTCCAGAAGAGGATTATGTTTTGTCAGCTGCGTAGGCCTACGTCAAATTACCTCTGGGACAGCTCCATGATTTTCTCAAACTCTCCTGCATGTTCTGCTACAGCCAGAAGTGCTACAATCCCCGCCTGTCACAACAAGCCAAAACAATGGTGACCGAACATGACAACGGTAAAAACACTTAAAATTGGATAGGATTGTGGTGGAACCTACTTTCTTAGAATTCTCAACGACAACATCGATGTCCTAAAAATGATCAAATGAATTAGGTAGGCTAAATGCAACAATAATATCACAGTGATCTTAAGACAGATATAGCGTTTCAACATACGTTGTCAAACTCTGCAGCAGAAATGTGACAGTGGCAATCAATGTATCCCTGCATGTGTGCAATGTATCAAACTCAGTGCTAGTTAAAAAAAAAAAAACATTTTTGTATTCAGATCAGTCTATTAAACAGTACACATGTATCTCCCCTTGTCACACAGCAACAGCTCTGCTTGCAGCCTTGCACCGCCAGGCAAACCGGGTGTGACATCTTCAATCCAGCGTCAGTTTTAAAATAAAAGTAATTGAACAACAGTTGGCTATCGTGTTTCATGCATCATTACGCCATGTTCAATCTCAATGTGTTTAGTGTATTTTTACATTCGTTTAATAAATCTCTATGGAGTTTGGCGCCCATCAGAAATTAGCCTATCTGTGCGGATTGGTTGAAGTTGATGCACCGACTTCTCGCCCTCTCTCCGCCAATGAGACTAGGGGAAACAAAACCCGGAAGCGCGAATGGAGCAAAACAAACCGGTTACAAAATAACCTTCTTTTGAGTAGAGTAGAAATTTTGTTTCCAACTTTTCGAAACATTCGAATAAGATTTTTTGGAGGGGTTCAGCATCAGGACAAGCTGAACAGATATGGACGCAGACTAAATTTCTTCAAAACGCATGAAAATACATTATTTTTCAGAACAACCCTCTTCCCTTTCTTCATTCCGTAGTGGTTTGGCATCATATGATAGTAAAGTCATATGACATTTGTTTCCTTATTGCCTACAAGAACGCTCTTGTAGTAGGCCTAGTACCTCATTTGGACGTTTGTAGGTAGGATGGCCGTCGTTCATAGAGTTGGTTTTGTTATATTGTTGTTTATGGTCACTTACTGCACGTGCAGATACGAGCCCACCTGGGAATCCATAGACTCTCGACCGATTCCAGGATGGTATGATGAAGCCAAGGTTGGCATTTTCATACACTGGGGAGTATTCTCTGTCCCAAGTTTTGGGAGTGAATGGTTTTGGTAAGTGATTATCAACATAGTCTAATACACCTTTTAATTTTGATGCAGCTTTTCAGACTATTAAGTTGGAAACATAACATTAACATTGAACGATTTGCAGGTGGTATTGGCAGGGCACGAAAGTTCCACACTACGTTAACTTCATGAATAAGAACTATCCTCCTGGCTTCACGTATGGTGATTTTGGACCCATGTTTACAGCAGAGTTTTTCAATGCCAAACAGTGGGTGGACATATTTGCTTCATCGGGAGCTAAATACATCGTTCTTACTACAAAGCACCACGAAGGTGAGAGACCATTTTTCTTACAATGAATAAAAACAGCATTTGTACATGTTTATTTAATTAACTAAATCAGATTTGGACTTTGGGACCTTCCATGCTCTCTGCATCTGTAGACTCTTTACTTGCAGCTCATATTGAAAATCCATGCAGGATTTATGCCCATAATGGAAGAGAATGCACACTAGATGTGTTTGTCTGAGCTGCAAACTAATAATGGGGATAAAACAGATAAAACATACCATTATAGGAGTTAAAAATAACTCAACACCGCTTGTTTAAAGTCCTCCATGGTCGATGTTGGCATAGTCACCTGATTGGGAGTTATTATGTATCAACAGTACATGACCTGAATAATAAAAAAAAAACATTATGCTATGGGAGGAGAGGCTCAGCGCTAGGGGTGAAGTTACTCTTTCAGACTCAACAGATCTGTACAACTAGTTAATCTGAAATGGTCAGGCTACTCATGGATATGGTGCACCACATAATGGACTGGATAGGACCTGTGCATGGTCTCTTCAAGAAAATCCTAAATAAACAATTTTGTTTTATCAATTTTATCTAAATTTTGAAACTTATGTTATCAGAGCACCAAAGAGGCATATAACTCCCCTTTATAAATAAAATCTAGGCCTGTTAGAGAAATATGTTCAGCATTATCATTATGACCTTTATTATTGTATCACCTCTTTAGGCTTTACATTATGGGGCTCAAAGAATTCATGGAACTGGAACGCAGTGGACGTGGGACCACGGCGGGACCTGGTAGATGAGCTGTCCACGGCCCTACGAGATCACACCAGCCTGCACCTGGGCCTGTACCACTCCCTTTTTGAGTGGTTCCACCCACTCTTCAATCAGGATAAAGCCAACAGCTACAAGACCAACTACTTCCCCACCACCAAATCCCTGCCTGAGCTCTATGACTTGGTCACCAAGTTCAAGCCTGAGATCCTGTGGTCTGACGGGGATGGAAATGCTCCAGACTATTACTGGAACAGCACTAGCTTTCTTGCGTGGCTCTACAACGACAGGTAGACTGGGTGATGGTGTGGGTTGCACTTTTTCAGTTCTGTTTTTCTGTAGAAAGTAGGAACATGCTGACCAGAGACCAAATTTCCCTCACAGGATCAAAAGAGTATATATACTTATACTTATACTTATACTTTGGGATGTACCATGAAATACCAGTTCCCAAAGCAAAGAAAAGCAGAGTACACAGACATAAAACAAAGCTGTCCGCCTTTGTGTTGTCTATTTATAAGCCTGTCATCCCAGTGGATTTACATCTGAGTGGTCATCAGTGGTTTGAAAGTACTGTTGCATTAAAACAACTTGGCTCTTCCTGAAAGATGACTAAAAGCTCAGAAAAAAAGGTTGCTGGCACCCTACCTTAAGTCATCCCCTCTGATAGCATTACTTTAATATGAATATTGTATAGAGGCACTTTTGGGGAAGATGATTTCTTTGGCAGGAGAGTATTATTCTTTTTCAACTGACTGATTGGAAACTCTTTCATGTGACCGCGGTTGTTTTTTTCAGCCCAGTGAAGGACACCGTTGTGACCAATGACCGATGGGGATACGGCACCATCTGCAAACACGGAGGCTTCTACACCTGCGCCGACCGCTACAACCCTGGGCACCTGCTCAAGCGCAAATGGGAGAACTGCATGACCATTGACCAGAAGTCATGGGGCTACCGCAGAGAGGCAGTGCTTCAGGACTACCTCTCCACCGGGGACATCATAAAGGTGAGCAGTATGAGAGAGACATTTTGTAATGATGGTGTTAGGATTATGTGCTTGACTTGGGGAAAAAAATAGTATACTCCCATCGCATTTGTTTGGGCTGTCTGGGACGTGAATTATTTATTTGTATAATAAAGTGTAGGAGACCTAGTCAATGAAGAATGCAGATTTATATAGCTGTGCACTGGAGAGAGACAATTCATAAGAAAGTAGCTCAGTGCCACTCTAGCATCTTACATCTCTATCTATACAAGGAATGGTTTTGAATTTGAGTATCCCTCATATTCTGAACAGAATGAGACCGCGCACTCTAGCAGCTCATACGCCAATAGTTTAATAAAAAACAATGTTTAGGCCTATGGCCTTTCTCAGGTCTTGAGTATTCCACCAGGTCATGACAAAGCATATATTACCAGAACATGATCGTGCAAATCCGACAAGATAATAGCAAAACATTTATCTTGAAATGCACTTGAAATGTGGTACGGTGACCCTACAGACATTCTAGTAGACATATTCCCCTCTCCTTGTCTGATAACACAGACTCACACAGACATAACAAGAACCTAATCATTGGGTAGAAGAGTTAAACTGAATCAAACTTATCTTGTGTTCTGTGTATGACCATGATTTGTGATTCATGGTTGTACATAGAACACAAGATGAGTAGATTTAGTTTAACTCTTCTACTCAACCAAAGTCAGTTCTTGATCAGCATTCTGATCAGTCTTACATGTACATTGTGTATCCATAAATTAAGGCATATCATTTAATGCATGACCAAACACAGTTTGAAGCTTATATCAGTGAAATAGTCCAGTCTTTGCAGTTTTGGACTCCTATGTTATAACAATCCTGGGTTGGTCTAACTAGCTTAGAGAGTCACTTGACAGGTTATGAAATGGATGGCCCTTTTATAATTAAAATGGGAAATGCCAGGGGATAGAAATTACTTGACAGCTTTATGTACTGCTCTGTGTTACAGACACTGGTGGAGACTGTGTCTTGTGGTGGGAATTTGCTGATCAATGTGGGGCCCACCCATGACGGACGCATCGCCCCCATCTTTGAGGAGCGTCTGAGACAGATGGGCCAGTGGCTCAAAGTTAATGGGGAGGCCATCTACAGCACCACTGCATGGAGGGCCCAGAATGACACAGTGACCTGTGGCGTCTGGTCAGAGACTCAGATACACTTACCAACCCTTTCATCCCAACTTACACTTTGTAGTGCTGGTTTAAAATCTGAATCTAAATATTAAAATTAAACCAAATATTAAAATTGGTGTCAGCTGTAAAAAACAACCTCTGGTGTTCATACACAGTCAGTATTCCAAGAAGATTAATTACAAGCCTGGCTAAGTTAATGCAGAGTAAGTGGTACACCTCCTAATAGAGTCCTATGGGTTTGTTTTGCAGGGGAAATGAAGCCAAGGGGCTCTTGAAGGTTACCACTTACTTTGAGCTTAGCTTGTCACTAGTTTACATTCTTGGAGTACCCCCCTGGCTATGAAACATATATAGTGACTCAGTTTTTGCCATAAACAATCCGAGCCAATAATTGCATTGGCTCTTGTGCTCATACTGTATATTGACAGCCTTTTGTGAAACTGAAACCGAACTGAGCTGCAGATTTAAGTAAAGAAAAATAGTCTCTTCAAACCTCATGTACAGACATAAATCTGGAAGAGCTGTAAAAGATTCTAAGGTTGTTTAGATTGCTCAACAGTTAACAGTAGGCATTTCAGATGTATAGTTCATATATGCGTGGCAATGGCAGTCTAAACTGATAAATAACTCTGGTTTAAAAAGTGTAGTCCCCTTACACAAACTTAAGACCTTATCTGTGCTATTATGGTATATCCATGTAACTACACATTATCTTCATGACTAATATGCTTCTCGTGTTTTTCTGAATTTATATGCAGGTACACTGCCAAACCGCAGGAGAAAGCTATCTATGCAATCACCCTGTCCTGGCCCACTGATGGATCTATCATTCTTGGTGCACCTAAGGTCACTGAAGGTCAGACTCAGGTGAGACACTGCACAATGAGCTACCTATTCTCACAACAGAGAGGGGAAATTCCTTGAAGCCTTCAACCGATTTGATTGCAGGACACACACTGTAACCAAAACCTTTTTGTGTTTGGTTTGTGATCAGAATATCAGTCACAGATTTTTTTCTAATTGATTCGAATTATTTATTGTGTTGTGTATGCATACACCTTTAGACTACACTTCTGTGCTTCTGTAAATGGTGCATGTGAATGCACTTAAGCAACATGTTTGGTGATGCATGAGATTCCCTAAGTTTTGAATTATGATGTATGCGTATAAGAGGCTCTTAGAAAGTGTTTGTAATACAGCAGTATGATATGATGTTAGTGATGGAACCATTTATGTTTTTATTAGTGGTATAACATTTATGTTGTTCATCATGACAATGTCCATTGTTTCCTCTCAACTAGTGTCAGGTTCAATGTGCAGCACTGAAAGAAGCCTTGCCTTTTATATCTTCACTATTTAGTGAAATAAGATAAGATTGAACTCTGACGTCCTTATAAAATGTAGCCCGGTGGATCCTGCATGACCAGTCTACTGTTTACAGAAAGCTCATCTCAAGTTTGGTAGTTAAATGAGAGCTTAGACAAATAAGGCTGACTTCTTTCCTTCTCACCTACAAAACCCCACCTACAGTGGCAAATGCCCCACTCACCAAGGCTTGTTTCTGTTTGAAGATGCATTGCTACTTCAAGCTCAGTACATCTCCGTAAAGCGATGGAGTGGTTTGGAATGTTCAACACAAAAGCTACTAATCTTTTCTGGCCATGTTTAGACCACAGCTGTGTGGTGGTGGTGGGGGAGGTGAAGTGCACCAAGGCTATGATATGAGTTACTCCTCCCTCATGTTTCTCAATTGCCTATTGTGTGCGTAGATCGCAGGTTCCTCGTGAGCATACCACATCAGGTGAGGTCATAGATTTCACTTCATGTCGTTTCTTTCCCTGTGCCCCAGGTGGCGCTGTTGGGCTACAAGGAGCTGAAATGGGAGCCGGTGGCAGCTGGAGGTCTGAGGGTGTACTTGCCTCAGCTCTCCCCATCTGAGATGCCTTGCTCTTGGGCCTGGACACTGAAGCTCACTGGTGCCTCCTAGAGGAGAAGAAGATGACAGTGAGAAATGACCGAGTTATGAATGAAGCACAGGATATGAATGAATGTGGTTTAAGTGCACAGAGGGTCATCTGGATCAGAGACTCGAACTGAGCCATTGTTTTGATTGTCATGTTTCAGAATACACAGGTGACATTTAAGTCCACCTGTTACTGGATTATTATAGATTATTGCATAGATTTTTAGTTGCATTAAGGTGTAAGGTTTTTTTTTTCAGAGGGACCTATTAAACAATGTTTTATTGATGCACATATTGTGTTACTTTTACAGTTAGATGTAAGATTTTTTTTTAATGCAAATCTTTTTTTAGAACACTGATTGTGCACTATACATTTTTAGTTTTGAGGTTGGTTATAAATGCACTTTGGGGGATGATAGTAATTCTTAGTAAAAGTGAAAAGATGTAATCAAGGTGGCATGGTTTTCTCAGGGTTTGTTGGGGTGCCTCAGAAATGGTTTGGATAATGAGTTAGTTTAGGTTTGTGAAGGGATTACAATGGATGGAAAGATGGGGGGGTGATATTGTCATTATTGAATGTGCCTGCACTGCGTTCTTGATCTGTTTTTGAAAAGGGATCCTTATGATTATATAGGTTTGTCAGAACTGTGACATTTTAATCCACCAATTTCCTTAATCATTCCATGTATGATTTCTGTACCCCTTTTTAAAAGAAGATGTTTTTGTAATAAATTATTTGGATGTGCTTAATTTTGCCTTGGACTGTATCTTTTGGTTTTCCACTACAGACACCGTATTGTTTCTTCTTAAAAGCTGTGGGTATTTGGGGAAGTGCAACACCATTGAAACCTGTGATGTCTCTCTATAAGAGAAAAGAAGGGTGTAAAACTGTTTGTACTGCTTGCAGGAAGAACATTGTTGACAAAAAAAGAAGAAAAAACAAGCTGAAAGTTCTTGTCACATAACCACTCATGAAATCTGCCTGTTTAAGCTCATGCAAGAGCCCCCCTGATGAAAGCTGAAGGTATAAGCTGCTGTTACCAAGGCTGTATGATCATAAGACAGCTTGCCTCTGGAGAGACGCCTAAATCGTGACTGAAAGGGAGCTGATTGACGCAAAGCTTCTTTCTCTTCACAGGAAGCGAGGGAGGAGTGGAGAGTGTGAATGACCCATCATGCCTGGCAGTGTGTGGGGAGTCTGATGAGAGCACACACATCAGACTGACGCACATACTCTCTCGCTCCCTCTCTCTCTCTCTCACTCCCTCTCTCTTGCTCCCTCTCTCTCTCTCGCTCTCTCACACACACACACATTCCCACTCACACACATTCCCACTTCCCTCGCCTCTTTCAGACACCTCCGCTGAACTGCCAAGAATAGCACCGCACTGTTTTTCAAGATCACAAGCTGGGCGAACACACGTCAGAGCAGGAAAATAAAGCCTGTGCGCACTTGTGACAGCTTTACAACATAAATGTAAAGATGTTGATTTTTTTTATTTATTATTTTCTTCTCTCTTGAAAAAACGTTCAAACAGCACGAGCATATCTTTTTTCCATCACCCCCCCCCCACCCCCCTTTTAATGCTGGTGGTTTTTCTCTCAAACTGTGGCCAGACGCAGCTTCTCGGATGGCTAGAGGAGGTCTGAGTGCGTGTACTCTGGCACATGCTGGGGTCTCTGTTGAGACAGCGTCTGTGGGAGCCAGTAGGGGGTGGGGGCTCTTGAGTCTGTTCTCCCTGACAGAGAGGGGGACAACAAGGGGATCCTCCACTTCAGAAGCTATCAGACTGCAGATATCAGCCCGGCTCCGATATGCTCTGTAGCCGTACAGTATGTCTGAATGAAGGCATTTTTGGTGGGTTTTTGCTTTTTCGTCCACTCCTGTTTGAATTATTCTTTCAGGGGAAGCACCCAAAATGGATGATCATATCAAATCTCCCATCAAATATATTGCTGTCAATATCTGCACTCCTCTTGAGCATTCACTATTTGAAGTAATCGTCCAAATGGGTTTAACATGCAAA
Source organism: Alosa sapidissima (assembly GCF_018492685.1). Lineage (NCBI taxonomy): Eukaryota > Metazoa > Chordata > Actinopteri > Clupeiformes > Clupeidae > Alosa > Alosa sapidissima. The sequence continues at coordinate 13,902,651 of NC_055975.1, forward strand.
CTTTCACATGCAAACTGTGGTTTGTTGAATAACAAAATAGGTAAAGCTGCCCATGTAGGTTTCTCCCTGCTGCAGACACCTCTCTATTGTAGAGTTAAAAGAGGAACACCCTCTCCAACACCTCTGTATCAGGATACCAGGAAATATGGACACGTGTTCCAGGCAGTGGAGGCTAATGAACACATGACACCTATTACACCCCCCCTGGCCTCCACTCTCGGCGTAACGCCCACAGCCCTTGTGGGTTTCCCCGTCAGTCAGCTGGCTGCTTTTTTATGTGCGTCCATATGTGCAGCACTGGGGTCAATTAGTTACAGCTTTTAACTGCTGGATGGAAAGTATGCTACATCTGCTGCTATGTCTGGAATGGCGATGCCTGTTATGGGTGTAGACTCCTCCGGCAGCTCTCCACAAACAGCGAGCCAGACAACTTCTCCTTTATCTCAGATTTCATCGCTTGGATTAGGAAGGGAAAGGAAAGTTGGGAAGTTGGTGTCAAATGTGTTTGTTGTTGATAAGATGTATTAGTGGTTTGTAGTATCTGAAGTCCTCCAGGAGTTGGGCATATTGGGAACATTTGCTCATCCCTTTAATGCGGATTTGTGGAGCATATTTACATTTGTTGTGCACAAGAAATTAAAAATTCAACAGCAAGCCTCAAATGGCAGCTTGTGATAAAAGCCCATCACCTCTGATGTTATTTTTAGAACAGCATGATCACCTTACCGTGTACGTCAACAACAATTATGACATCATGACAGCTTCTGGGCGTCCCAGGTCATCGTGTGTGAAGAGACGTCTGACGTTCCCTCAGTTCTTTTGGATCAAGCATGCAGCTCTGTTCAAAGGCCCATCACCAGAGCTGACTGGAGGTGTACTGCAGTGGATGTGACAGAGCTGGGTTTTTTTTCTCCCTCTCTCGCTGTCTCTCTTAACTCCTCTCTGGAATATCAGCTCTGGAAAGTGCTAATGTTGGGCTCCTGCACATGCCATAAGCTAAATCTTCACCAATGTTAACGAGCCAAGTGAGGAGACACACATGCAGTCTCTGTCTTTATCTCTCCCTCTTTTTCTCCCGCTCTCTCACTTTCTCTCTCTCTCTCTCTCTCACCCACACACGCACACACCCACCCACACATACACACACACACACACACCCACACACTCACACACACACACACACTCACTCACACGTGCACACCCTCCCACACACAAAATTAATTCACTGTTAATTAATGCGGATGAGATGAGAAAGAATAGCATCAGTGTGATGATGCATGATGAATCCTTTGGCCTTATCTACAGTAGACCACACCCCAAAGCTGGAAACGTCCAGATGTGAAATAAGATGTACAGCCATCACAAACACTGCAGCAAATGTCATTTATAAGACTATTTGCAAGGCAACTTGAAGAATCTAGTTAATGCATTCCCAAGTGTCAGTCAAGACTCCGGTCTGAAGGTTCAGGCATTTTCATGCAAAGCTCAACACCAGTGCAAGCAAGGGGGAGCTGCAAATGTGTCAAAAATGGAACGGCCGTGGACGGTGAATCACTAAGATTTCTGACGTTGTTTCAGAGTTAACTATGCTGAATGGTGTGGACACAGAGGTCATCAGTGGGTGTGGTGTCAAAAATTCTGCAGAGTTTGCAGTTTTATCATAACATAAATACACAGATGAATAAAGACGTGGTGCCGCCAAATACATCTACAGCAATTCCTTCCTTCCTTTTCAGTGGTATTTTTCACCCTGTGAAGACAAGCAGTATATGTTAGATTTTGCAAGAGGGAGTCACCCAGTGTGTTTACTGGAACAGGAAGGAACTTTTTTTTTTCAGAGGCTATTAAATGGCCAGCAACTGTAACTTATAGTGCATGTAAATGGCCTGCCTGCCAGCTGCCGTTGGTGTTAAAAATGCAATGTCTCTCAGGAAGTCACAGTTTAGGAGATAAAACTGCATGGAGTTTCCATTCAGTCTGTGTCTTCAGAGAACAACAACGGAGCCATGGACACAGTGTTTCAGTGGAGACATGTGCACGACAGACAGTGTTGTCCTTGAAATGTTTTTTTTTTCTCTCTCTCTTTTTTCCTCTCTCTCTCTCTCTCTCTCTCTCTGTCTCTCTCTCTCTCTCTCTCTCTGTCTCTCTCTCTCTCTCTCTCTCTCTCTCTCTCTCTCTCTCTCTCTCTCTCTCTCTCTCTCTGTCTCTGCTGTATCCACTTTCTCCTTCCTTTTCATTCTCTTTCCCTCGCTCTGTCCTCCCTTAACTCCCCCTCCCTCTCTGACAGTATTGTGCAGCCATAGAGGTAAAATAGCCTCGTTCTATTTCTGTTCTGATGTGAGTCCCCCTTCCTCCCTCCCTCCCTCATCACCCCCTCTCTCCTCCCTCCCCACCCTCTTCATTTCACCCTCCCACTCCTCCCACCCAGGAGTGCTTGAGAATGGTTGTCAGGGTGATGAGCCAATCAACAGGCCAGGTGTTGTTTATACTGAGAGATATGATTCCCGTTGGCTTCCTGCGGAGCCTCTGGTGAGAGGCAAGCCAAGGCTCGGAGGGAGGCACAGTGCCGGAACTCGGCGTGTGTCGGAGTGGAACTGTGAATACCCAGCCTGGGGTGGGGGGGGGAGGTGCAGGAGGGTGGGGGGGCACCCTGCAAGCTGCGCCCTGTGAGAACGCTGAAGGGGGTGGGACGGAACCGGAGATCCTGTATCAGGTGAGCGGGTGAGCGCCGCCCGACCTGTGTCAGCTGTGACAATGAATGGAGGAGTAAAAGCCACATTTGTGGGGCACTGTATCGAGGTTCTTTTTATTTATATGACAAACTGGGGTGGGGGGTGGGAGTGGCTTGGAAGTCTTCCCCGTAGCTCTTTACTCTTCCAAGGCAAGGACGAGGGTCATTTGAATTGAGTCAGGGATACCCAGCCACATAAAATCACCTTTTAAGGTATGTGAAATCCAAAAATTACAGTACAACTTACACACATATTTCTTTCAGAACAATGCTAAACAGTGAGATTTTTGTTAAATTTTAGAATTTTGTTCAATGTCAGATTTTTTTTCAATGTTGTAGAATTGTGTAATGTAATTTTGTGATATGTCCATGAACATTTATGTCTTTTGCTAATGTGTGCCTATTAACATAGAGTGATATACAGTATGTTCTCAATGTCTAGTGTGAGAGAGCTTCTGTATTCAGCTATTGGTTTCTTTCTTTCACATGCATGCAACAGAGACAACGCCTGAAAATCCTTAGCAGAACCCAGCATCTCGTTGCCATGGGAATGCTCTGAGTACTTGTATTCCAATGGCTTGGTGGAATTACATGAACAATGTGGCTCCACAGAGCAGGGCAGGCAGACGGCCGTGCATAGAGCTGTTGCATGTTGCAGTGGAAATGCAGTGGAATCACACGCATTTAAAGACACATTCCACATTTAGGCTGTCAGTTTATCTGGCTGCCTGTTGCTCTGTCATTTGCATTGACCATTTACATGAAGCTTCCCAAATGGTGGACAATCGACTTTTTATATTCTGTGTGAAGAGGTACAGTATTTTGTGATGATAAGGCAGGCTTGTGATGTGTCCCCACAGTACGTATCATGCTACATAGGCCTACATGTGGTTTTTTTATACCTGCCAAACACCAATGGAGGATTGTGTTTCCAAAGAGGCAAGATGTGAATCAATTAATGATGGGAAAATGTGTTTTCACGGTTGACAAAGAGGACATGGTGTACAGTACTGCCTAGACATTCGGGCCGGCATGATTGCACCGGCTCAGATGTACAGTATGCGACTTTCCTCCTGTGTTTGATATTGAGACGTCAGTCAAATTTATGACAGGCGGGATAGTGATGAGTCATCAGGCTTTTAAAGTTGATCTGCCATTGTTGTGCCATGTGATCTGCATGCCAGTTGAAAGGTCTGATAAGTCCCCACACAGTGGGCAACTGCTACTCTGGCCAGAGCCCAGCAGCTGTCCCTCAATTTAACAACCATTTCTGAGCGGTGGTGTGAGTTGTATTGTGTTATGTAATGAGGATCTTGCACTGGCAAGTACACTAGCGATGCGAAATATAGCATACAGATCAAAGAAGTCTAACTCCATTGTAATGGTAATACCTTTAATTGCTCTTGTTTCTTGAATTATTTAAGTGCCTCATTAAAATAACATGAGCATTTAAAGGAACATGCACACAAGAAGCTCACATCTCATCCGTGGGACCTGTGAATATGTTCAGCAAACCATTGTCAGAAATGTAGTTGATTGAGATTGAGTTAGTAATGTTGCAGAACAGATTGTTTTGTCAATTAATTTATCTGTTGTACTCCTTCCCCTGGCCTCTGTGTGCCTGTCTCAAGCGCTTGTTTTGCATTTGTCGAGTCCTAATGTCATGAATAGGCTGTAAGTGGAGAGAGAGGGTGACTGGCTGGTATTGAATCACATGTAAATTTGCTGGGGATTTGAGCCGGTCAACAGAGCTGTGTGCCTCTGAGAGTGGGGATGCCAAGCGAAGAGGACATCCAGGGGGACAGACCATCATATTTATGGAAAGAGAGACAGAGATAGTGGGAGGGAGCCAGGGAGGGACCACAGATTTGACCTTAACCACACGTTGAGTAGGAGCCAAGAGCCATCTCAAGGCAAAGCATAAATAAATTGCAATGTTGATAGCCTACTGAGCATTTAAATTGTGAGGGATAGCCATGGTGTAGTCTATTTATATTCCTTGTGCATCTGCTAGCCACAACAGCTGACAAGTGTCAAAACCATATGCAAATGTTGAAGTGAGCATGGTAATGATAATATGGGTTATGTTACCTACAGGCACAGAATTGCATGTGGGCAGTATATGCCTCATGCCATACTAGCCTAATCCCCTCTGAACCATAGCTGCCTCCAGTTGTCCTCTCCCCCTGAAATTCAAGAAGGTGATCAAAGCAGGTCAAATATTTTTAGTTGTGTAAATTGTATTGTATCAAAAGGGCAAGGTTATAGTCAAAGAATAGACTCATGGATCTTTTTCTAAATTCTTGTGGTTGATGTCTGGGCATTGGTCAATTAGGTGAAGATATGCGCTTAATAATGCCGTTGGGCTCGTGGTGGGCTGATTGAAACAGTATATCACATTTTAATAACAAATGTATGCCTTTATGGAGCTATATTTTTTCGTTTATAGTTGTATTGCATTTGAGTGGTCCTGTATATCATGTGTGAGGTTTACCGTTTTCCCCTGTGGTGTGTATTATGGAGGATGTTGTGGCCTTAGGGTGTGCTGACAGCGAGATGACCACGCACAGGGCGGCTGTCAATCAGGTCAGCGTGTGCCATGCAGAAATGAGGAAGGCCAGTGCAATCCTCCTGGCGGAATCTCTCCACGGAGACCGCTGCCCTAATTTAAGCCTGTATGCGTGCGCGCGGGGACATTCTACAGCAGTAGTACTCTGCACTACCCCTCAGATGAAACAGAGCGAGTCATTCCTCCCGGTGTTCTGTCAGAGAGGAAGGGGAGATTATAAACTGGAGACGGCAGCTCAGCTACAACCATCCTAGTCTAAATAATCCCCCCTGAACAGTCGTCGACGTGGGATCAGTGTTTCATTTTCCTTAAACAGCGAGCAGTCCTTCCCGCTCAGCGGCAAAGGGCTCTCCGGCGGATAGAAGCCGTGCGCTCAGACAGCCTGCCGCGCTGAGCTGCACTGCAGAAGAGCCCTATCGTGGGCTGTTGCATAATCCTTCTCTGGGCCCCGCTGCTATTTTTGTTCCTGGATACGCGTCTCTGTGAGGTATTTTCTGTGGTGACTCACTTACATCAGTGGGTCTTGTGCTGTGCGCGCAGACGGCAAGACATTCGCTTCACCACGATCGTTTGGCTTTTTCCCCTTGACCCTGGCGAGAGGTCAGCAGTGGCTACAGGGTGATAAGGAATATAACTGAAATCTGACCAGATGTGCTGAATTGGAGGCTGTCTGAATGGCAGGTCAGTTGAGTGGATGATGTTAAATGTCATTGATGTCTGTGGCCGTTGATGTGCTTTCCAGATGGTGGTTCGTTACACGTTAAAGTGAGTCTCATGTCAGCGCGAGCAGCTCCTTCTGCGAGCTGTGATGTACGGTATTAGCGATGAGGACTGCCGTGTTTCTGCCTCAGGGGTTTCGAGGCTGAGCTGTTTCTGTAGCTCTGTAGCTTTAGGGAAAAACGAGTGGGTCAGGAAGAGTCAGTCTGTCAGTGGTCTAGTTGGTGTCAGTGAGTGTGTATGTGTTGTGCCTTTGCTTGTGTATATATCCGTGTTAGTGTCTGTGTGTGCGAGAGAGTGTGTATGTGTGTGTGTCTGTGTACAGTATATGTTGCAAGAATGATGTAATGAATAGTTATCCACTCAAGTCGGGGGATATTCTCTGATCTCCTCCATAGCTTGACACAGATGCTGCAGCGCGGAGCTTGGTCCTAAGATGCTAGTTCCTTTACAGTGATTTAACTTTTTGTCAAGATTCTCAGAACCCACCTTCTCTTTCACTGTTGAGATTAAAATGGAAGAGGCAGCATTTGCAGAGACAAAGACATTTTTTAAAGGATGTTCCAGTGGTCAAGATGTGGATTTAGTGAAGTGCTCATATGACAGTGGATGTATTTTTAAGCTGTGGCTCGATCCCTGTTCCATCTCAGCCTTGTGTGTGTATGTGTGTGTGTGTGTGTGGTTTTTCCGAGCATCTCTGTGGATGCGCTGTGGCTGTTTGTTTATATTAATAGCCCCCATTCAGGGGGAAACCCGGCAGTGAGGTCTGAATGACCTTGAAAGGACCCCCCCAGCCAAGTTCTCCCACCACATTCACATTCTATCACCCCATCACCCAGATCTCACACTTCAAACAGTGCTCACTTACCGTAACACACACAAACACACACACACACACACAGACACAGATATCTCCACCCCAACCACGTTTACACACACCCCACTCACGTGTGCACCACACACATATCCCAAACACAGCTGAGCTGACTTACTGTAACAGAGGATATTGTACCCCCACCCCCCTTTACACAGACACAACTGCATACACCCCATACACTTGCTGCTATTACATCAAACACAAATGTGAACACACTCGCATACATACACACACAAAGCACAGCGAAGAATATCAAAACTCCAGTCACCCCTCAGGTTCCCACTCATATTGTTTCAGTTTCGACCGGGTAATATCACTTTAAACTTTTAATTCGCTAGAGACTATGGCTGTATTATGCAACCATTTCATTGCTTTTCCCTTCCTTGATGTAATGTCAGGAGCATATCTGAATGTCCTAATTAAGCAAGTGCGGAAAGGTCTGAACCAGATAACACCCTTGTTAAAGCCGTACAGTCTTTGCTTCTGAGGGGATGGAAATGATTCAGTCTCCTAGGCAGCTCTGCAGTTTCCCTGGACTAAAATATAAACCTTAAGTACGATGGAACCATGGGGACATGTGATTTTCCAGCTAATGCTGGATTCATTTCTAAAATTCTGACAACATCATCTGCTTTTGCCCAGTGTCAGAAAGATCTGCTTTGGAGAGAGGAAAGGAAAGTGCCATGAAGCTGTCTTCATGCAGGTTTTTAATGTGAGGGTCTTGCCCTGAAGGGGGAAATGCAAGGGCAATTTCCTCAAAGTTTAAATTATCTCCTTGTGTTTAAGGCATTAATCTTTTCACTGTTGGAGCAGCAATTATTTTGCTTCCAAGACAGTATTAAGGTAGTCTGCCAATTTCTGACATATTTGGTGAGAGAGATCATTCAAATGACTTCATACACGTTTATTGTAACATTCAACCAAAACTCAACCAAATCGGCATGTTCCTAGATGTGATTTCGCTGTACAAAGCAAACATTTTCCAGGAAGATTTGTCAAAGGATCCAGCAAAGTAACGTTATTAGCTGTTTTAATCTTTAAACTGACAAAAACATCCCAGTAAATCTCCTCAATTTGGATCAAACATTATCTCTTAAATAGAGATAATAAAGATAATATTTAACAGGGATGGGATATGAAATGAATCACCCATGTGTGGGATGGAGGGAACAAGGGTTGTCCATACTTCCCTCATATTACTGTCCATTCTCTCATAGAGTCAATAGCGCATAGCTAGGGGGATATGAATAAGTACAAGTTATCTCAGTATCCATAGCAACTCTACATAAGAAGCAGTCCATCCATTTCGCATGGCTATAAGAGAGAGAGAGAGAGAGAGAGGTGGGTGTTGTGAGAATCCAGAGCCAAGACCTGGAGAGACGTGAATAAACAGCATCTCTCGGGGAAGTGCCTCTCTGGCCTCCCTTGCTATCCCATGTTTAACCATGACATGATAATAAAGTAGAGGGGTCTTTCACCGGAGCCTTGCAGAGTCACCCTGAGTGGTTTGTCCTGGGAGTCAATGTCAGAACCACAGCTCTGCGCGGGCATCCTACACCGTATCGATCCCCTCACAGCGCTGGTGTTTGGATGAGAAAACAAGCTCCCGGAAGCACGGTAACGGATCCCCCCACTCCCCACACACACCCCCCAGTCTAGGAGACGGCAAGGCCCTCAAGCAGAGGGGGGATTCGCTGTGAGAACGAAAAGAATACAGAACCATGATCCAAGATCCATGAATAGAATAGTGAACGGATCAGTTCCCCAGAACGTTTAATCCCAGATTCAATACAGGGTTCATGACACAGTCGGATAGGAACCATAAGCTGCTGGCATTAGTATCCTATAGCAGTTTTTTTTTTTGACTTAAGTGATTCAAAAAATGAGAATGTCAAACATGGCTCCGGCAACAGTGCCAATGAATAATCGAGTTTCACAGCTGAGTCACTGATGGGATGCCAGATGGGTCTTCTCAATGCTGTGAATTATTCTATATGAACATGACTGGTAAACAAGTGTCAAAAGTGACTGGTAGACACCCCCTCCCCCTCAGCGTGTGCTAATAACTTGTTTTTGTCCCTGGGTGTTTTCTTAGCCAGCCAGTTCAAGAGGCTCACCTGACCCCCATGACTCACCAGTTACCGACACTTTCCTCTCCATGAACGGTTCCTCCCCAGTGCTCCGTGCTGCGGGTGAGTCTGTTGTGGGGGCTCAGCTCCCTGTCCCATATGACATTTTCATCAGCCCATCAGCAGCCATTACTGCACCTGGGTTATCCTCAGAAGCATGTGTGTTTCCAGCACAGATGCCAACATGGCTCCAGTTTCTTTCCTCTTTGGCATTACAGAGAATAGACCCTGTTTTCGATGTTGTGGCAGAATGTTTTTTTTTTTCTTTCACAGTATTTTGGAGGGAATCTAGTAGGTCCTAATATAGAACTGTGAATCCGTACTTAGCATTGGTATGCTGTAATGCATACAAACAGTCTAAGCATATAGTCATTGTTTGTGTTTTGACTTTATAGTTAATGGTTCATGATCCAAACTTGAATGCTTTGTTACTCTCCTGCTAATCTGCTACCCTCAACATTACAAATTAGTAATTTATTTCACTATATGTCTTTAAAAAATCTGTAATAGTTCTAATGAGTTGCCACTGAGCCACCCCTCAACTGACAATTAAACTCAACCATAACCAGTCCCTTCTTTGATTAAATTAAATGTTGGAGCTCATTGGGTAGGGTGATGGGTTTATTAGATAGGGTTTTGCTGTTTGATAGTTCGCAAAAATATCACCTGGAAGAATAAATATTACAAATTTTACAACTACATTTCAAAACAAAATATTATTATTATTAGTTGTAATATATAATATCAGGAATATTATAATATTCCATCAAGATTATTTCCTTATCACCATTAAAGGCATTGTCTCTGAGTCTTGCCAGTGTTTGCTCTCTGGTCATACACAGTCCTCTTTCTGTAAATGGGAAACCCACATAGTGGCTCGGAGCGAGCCATTTACAATTCTAGCCAATCAACTTGGTGCTTCAGGGGCAGAAAAGGGAGGGGTGTAATATGATTGGCTGTGGAGCTCCAATATCAACAACCATTCCCAAAACCAGATCACAGACTGCATCTTTAATATATCCATTCCCAGACCCATAAATAATAGAAAACATTTCACATTGAAAGGTTGATATTATATGCACTGTTGACGCTATGTAGCCAGTGGAGGTTGATGCAGCCTAACTACATTGAGACATTTCTCTTCATTGGAAATGAATGCCTTGCGAAGCCTCCCAGAGGGTGTGAGAATGCCGTCAGAGGCGCTGCACCTGTTGGGTTGTGTCATTTGCAACGTGTCATGTCCCAGAACAAGTCCCAGCCAGACAGATAGCAGAGTAATGTCATCATGGTTTTACTGAAATATGAAAACTCCCATATGACTGCGGTCATATAGTTACCCCACAGAGAAAATATGGCTTCCTCTACTAGTCCTATCTATATATTTCATACTGAATATCCATATTTATTCTGTTTTTCCTATAATATATTCTGTTAATACACTGCATATATCTATATTATTCTTACTACTATTATAATGGTACTGCTATTCCATTGCACATATCTGTACATGTTGTTTATACATTGTTCATATTACATAGCCATATTGATTCTGCTCTTATAAGGTAACTGCTAATACACTGCACATATTTATATTTAATTTATATTACTCTAAACCACCGTCTGTAAACCAACTGTATACTACTGTCTACACTGCACTATATTTCTTGTCCTGTCTATGCACCACCTGTCTATACTTTGTATATCACATTGCACTTTTCTTGAATGAATTCTGCCTGAAGTAGCATAGGGCAGCAATCTTCCATCTGAGATTCCACAAAATGAGAAAAACATAATTTTTAGAAAAAAAAATAAAGTGTCATATGACTAGTTCCTCAGACCGATTCTGCCACAGCCATCTCTACTGGAACAGCTGGTGTCTAATAGGACACAAAGGCAGACTTGTCATTTTCTCCTTCAGTCCTAAAAAAGAAAAGCACTTTTATACTCTTTTATTTTTAAAATCATCCCCTTATTTACTGGTAACTAGCAAACCACACATAGCTGAAGAGAGCTTGATTTTTTTACCCCTTTTAAAATATGTGGTAATGTACCAAAGAAAATCCATTTGTATTGCATTTGCCAAACATTTTGTTTTTGAAACATTTCTTTCATTGACTTAGATCGTAACTTTACTTTTCTTTTAATTCTATCTTTAGGTCTCAGCTCATAGAGGGACACAGAAGAGGATACAGACAGAAGCTACTCCTACTCCATATAAAAATGCCAAACACTGAAAATAGCTGATACTTTTCAGCTTCATTTCAACAGCATTACTGAACAAACATGCTGTTATACTGAGGACACTGGAGAAGAAGTAATCCTCAAATGAATAAACAATAAAAAAAAAAGGCATATCCTTCAACCGGGCTGAATGTGATGTTGGATTTTAGGGGGGAGATTGTTTTAACATCTCCTTAACAAGTGCTTAAGCAATGTAAAGGACACAGCTTTAACTTATCAGACAGAAACTGGCATTGATGTCATGGAGTCACTCGAGGGCACTGACAGCTTGAGGTGCTCAAAGGACACTGCAGAGCAGAACCCCCAGGCCTCCTTTAGAGGCAGAACTCACACCAGTATAAATGTAAAAGAAAAGACTCTTCAGTGTGAGGCAAAACAAGGGGGCAGCACTGTCAAAGGCTCACCAGACACGCCTACCTCTGGACCGTCACCACCACTAGAAATCCAGCAGTTGCAGGTTCCCAACACTAGTGGCCACTATCACCTTTCATCATCACCCAAGTCTGGTGACGGCGGCGATGCTGCCTCTTGTGGGGCGACGCAGTCATGGCCTTTTGTCAGTCAGCCACAGTCATTCACTTCAAGGAACCTCATGGCTTCTCAACCCTGCGAGCAGAGTCGAGTCCATTTCAGAAAGAAGATGGCTGGTTTCTCAGCCACGTCGAGGCAGCTCTATCAACTGGGAATCGGTCAGCTTGCAGAAGGGCTGAACAAAAGGGAGCAAAAACCTGGAAAGAAACCCGGAAAATACATCTGCCATTACTGTGGGAGAGCCTGCGCCAAGCCCAGTGTCCTGAAAAAGCACATTCGCTCTCACACTGGTGAGAGGCCCTACCCATGTGTCCCATGTGGGTTCTCCTTTAAGACTAAGAGCAATTTATACAAACACAGAAAGTCTCACACACATGCCGTTAAAGCTGGCTTGCTGGCACTGTCAGAGAAGGACCCACATCCCTCCGGCATGGATCAAGAGCTTCTGGCAGCGGAAGGGGAGATGCAGTCGGATGCTGAACAGACTACAGACACAGACGAGGAGGGCTCTGAAGATTTGTTTCTGGACTGTGTGAGCTCATTTGAGGGCACTGAAGGGAAGTGGACTAAAGAGTCACCTGGCATACCGTCTGTGAAGGTGACCACGCCAAGTGCCACCAGAAAAGAAATCATGTCAGAGTCAGGAAAGGTGTCTCTGTCCCGGTTCAGAGAAATGAGAGCTACTCCATCTATAACTGAGGTTGAGCAGGCCGTGGAGTCCTGCACCATCAAGCAGAAACTTGCTCTCCGTCTCTCTGAGAAAAGAAGCCAAGACTCTGAGCATTCTCTGTCTCTCCCTAGCTCCAGCAGTAAAGGGAGTACAGACTCTGGCTATTTCTCTCGCTCAGAGAGTGCAGAGCAGCAAGTCAGTCCACCATGCACAAATGTCAAATCGTACCAAGAGATTATGTTTGGGAAGTGCTATCGACCCTCTCCCAAGCCAAGACAATCAATCACAGTTCAAACGTGCATGACAGACACAAATGACAGCAGATCAAGTTTTATGGTCAAGCCAGGCAAGAGTAAGATACTGGAGGAGAGCATTCACATATCCACATGCAAGAAGGACTTGGCTGGATTAATCAAATTGGAGTCAAATTGGCTGCATGAAGGCCATGAATCTCCAAAATCAGATCAAATGACCACATCCTATCAGCTCGAAGCTCCTTCAGATGCAGCTTCCCTCATACGGAGCAACTCCCTGCCAACATCAACTGCAACAGATCTCAGTGTTCCACCTGGTCTTCGAACCAGTAACTCCTTTGATGAAAGAATGACTGTTGACGGAATGTATCCTGGCCAAGGAGGGATGAGGAGGCTTATGCGGCAAGCAGCTTTTGAGATGCCCTCACATGAGACCCATGTGGACAGCACAAAAGCAGGGACAGACATTTCACCTGAAGCTGAACATTTCTTGACCCATCACGCCTATGTGACAGACCCTGCCACAAGAAAGCGTAGAAAGCAAAAAGGTGTCATGGAAGAGGAGGATTCTTCAAGCCAATTTGTCAAATCTATAGAGATGGTTGACCTTTCAGCTGAATGTGAATCAAAGCAGAATGTGAGTCAAAGTAATGTTATCTCTGTAATTCAGCACACAAACTCTGTTAGCAGAATGGGCTCCATAGAAAGGCATGGTGAAAGTGAATCTCACCCCCGGGACAAAAGTCCACAAACAATGGCAGAACAAAGTGATGTAAAAACTATTAAAAGAGAGACACAGATGAATGTTCCGTTCAGTTCAAGTCAGTTCAAGGACATTAAGTCATCACAGCCAGGTTCTGAACCACGCAAATTAACTGGTCAACCTAGTATCCAAGTTCCTGAAATCAGGGTGACAGAAGAACCAGACAGATCTCCAAAGCCTGTTGAGGTCCAGGTCAAGCACCGCGACAAGCCCGTCGAGGAGTTTCAGTGGCCCCAAAGAAGTGAAACTTTGTCTCAGTTTCCAGTGGAGAAGCTACCACCAAAAAAGAAAAGAATACGATTAGCAGACCTTGAGTACTCTTCAGGCGACTCAAGTTTTGAATCTGCCTGTACGAGTCTCTCCAGGAGTCCAAGTCAAGACAGTAACTTGTCTCACAGCTCAAGCTTCTCATTGTCTCTCGATAGAGATGAGGGCCTTGTGTCAGCACCTGTGACGAAATTAGATGAGTATGGCAAACCTTTGGAGTTCTTGTCTGTGCCAGGAAGTGGACACACTCTTTCCATTCCTGGCGAACATCGGCAGAAGGAGATGAGGCGATCTGCTTCAGAACAGGCTCCGTTCATCTCAGCAGCTGAACTGCCGGATTTACGAAGCAAGTCATTCGACTATGGAAGTCTCTCCCCTACATCCAGGTCCAGACAGGGTGAGGCCTATGCCAGTGGGGTAAAACAACGCAGAAGAGGTTACCTGGTGAGACAGGCATCATTGAGTGTTGACCCAGAGACATCGACACAAGAGAAAAGTGTTGATATTTCTGCCAAACAAGACTCAGAGTCCATGTATCATAATACAAGTTCTGTCTCAGATTCCTCTGCAACTAGATTGAGTAAGATCTCCACAGACCTAGAGCACCCAGGCTATATTCAAGCTAGTAGCCCTGAAGGAGCAGTTGAGATGCAGACCGGTACACTATCCCCCGACAAGCAAATCTTACATGGCCATGAGACCATACCATACTCTTTTATTCAAAGAAATTTGGCCTCGCTCCTGCCAGCGACATCAGGGCACTTCTGGAAACCTGACCCCCTCCACATTCTTCCATGGCATCAGTTACAAGATCTTCAGACCAGACAACTCTACCTGCAGTCAAAGGAGAGTGTTTATTCACAAGCTAAAACTCCAATGGATGCAAAATCACCAACAGAAGACTTGTCCAAGAGTCTAAAGAGGGTCTCATCAGCCACTCATGTATCTTCAGAGGCACATCTAGCACCTGTACCTCCAAACCTCCAATCCCTCCAGTCACCCTCTGCCTCGCTGGTTCCTGTAAGAATTCAAATGCAGGTGCCATCCCATGGAAGCATCACCTACTCCAGTTTGTCTCAGATTTTTGACAGCCAAACAAGGAACATCAGCTCCTCATTGGTGTTTTGTGGTGCTGCCTCTCAGGGCTCTTTAGCCAGTATTGCTATGATGCAAGGGATTGGGTTTGATATAACTCAGGTCTCTGGACAACCTAGTGGACTTCTGTACAACCCAGAGCTATCTCCAGCCAGACTTAAGACAGGCATACCTCTGTCCTTGACCTCCAAAACTATCTCAACCACTGAGGCTCCTAGCGGTGGAAGAACGAAACGCATGCTTTCTCCCGCCAGCAGCATAGACCTCTTTATGGAGTCAAAACAGCAGAAGCGAGTCAAAGAGGAGAGGATGTATGGTCAAATTGTAGCAGAGTTGAGTGCCGTGGAACTCGGAAATCCTGATATATCACAGCATAAGGATAAAATTAAGGAGGAGAGAATACAAAGAGGAATCTCTCCATCCTTGTCAGATATTTCAAGCTCTTCTATGTCTGATATACAATCCCAACTGCAGGACAAGCCCATGATATCACCACTCAAGTTCAGCTATTCATCCGATGGGGGACCAGAATCTCCTCAAAATATAGATGTTGATGAACCTGAACAAGATTCCAGACCTACGTCTGATACAGCTCTCGCTATCAGTTTGAGCCAGGAGGTGAGCGATATGCAGAAACTGATTGCCAGCCATGGATTTGGTGCTGCTATGCTGCTTGCTGATTTTGCCAACCCGCAACTCTTCTCAAAGTTTCCAAGTCTTCACACAACAACATGTGTGAGTTGGTGCTACCTCCATTCTACCAAGCCAAACAGTGCCCTGGCTGCTCCACTGTTTTCAGTATATGCCACATGGTGCGTCAGATCCTTTGACCCAAACCCACCTAATCTGGCAACCAAAACAACATTGGCTCTACTTCGCACCAAGCAGAAAAAGCACTCTGATATTTACACCATTGCAGCAGCCTATCAACCTGGAATACTTGTGTCTTCTCTCCTCTGGAAGCAAAGGTTTGGAGAGGTAAGCAATCATTTCCCATACATACTATGCATTTTTTCCTCAGTATAATGTTATTATTTTAGTTGTAGTCCATTTGATATTTGACACTTACTTGAGGGTGCTTACTACAAGTACTCTTCTATACAAGCTCCAGGGAAAGCCAGACCTGGGAGAGGAGGAGATGATGACATACAAGCGGGCTGTAAAGGGAATCAGATCTGGTAATAAAAATGTGGTGGAGGATCACAAGGAGGAGACACCACCAAAGCAACCTGAACCAACCCGTATCAAAATATTTGAGGGAGGGTGAGTGACCTTTCATCTTCTCTTTCTAATTTATGAAACTCCAGATGTAATTTAATTTGGTTGACAGCAAGTCATAACCAATGTTTGGTATATTAAAAATCTCATTAGTTCTCTCATTCTTTCACACTGTCTAATATAAATGATTGGCTATTATCTCATTCAGTTTTAAGTCCACTGAAGACTATGTGTATGTGCGAGGTCGTGGCCGGGGAAAGTATATCTGTGAGGAGTGTGGGATTCGTTGTAAGAAACCTAGCATGCTGAAGAAACACATTCGCACTCATACAGACATCAGACCGTATGAGTGCAAATCCTGTCATTTCGCCTTTAAAACTAAAGGTAGGATTTTCATAACATGATTTTTTATCAGTGTGGTACAACCATGAATTCTAATTGAATATCTGTTGAATATCTGTTGGTCTAAACCTAAAAAAAGGAGCTGATGGTTTAGTAACTGTTCTTAATACTTTTTAGGAAACCTCACCAAACACATGAAGTCCAAAGCCCATATGAAGAAATGTCTGGAGCTTGGGGTATCCTTCACATCAATAGACAGTATAGATGACACTGGTAAGCTGAACACAGACTGTGTAGGCTACAAGCAGCCTGGCTAATATTCTTATAAATATTGATGATGAGGCTTTTGGTTTTCCTCACAGATGTTCTAAAAGCAGCACATGTAATACAAGAATGTTTACTGCAGTGACATTGTGGCGATTAAATGTAAACTGCTGTTGCTTTTGTATAATGTGATTCTTATTGGGTTCTTCATCTGCATTATTTCAGACAATTCAGAGGACATCTTGAGGGCAACAGGTAAATCAAGGTCAATGGGTTCTACAATCAAGCATCAGTTTTCCGATGTGGATGACTCTGATGGTGCTGATGATGACGGAGATGAGGTGGACGAAGACGAGGATGATGATGATGACGAAGACGGTTCCACTCCGAGAACTCGTTCAAGAAGCACCAGTCCCTTGCCATGCGCCATCAACTCCCCGCATTACCCCAGCTACCTCTCCCAGCTTCCCAGCATCCAGGTCCACCCATCGGCCTGCAGCAGGGAGAGAGACGGCCACATCCGACAGGCAGAAGCAGGGGAGGCAGGCAGCGAGCTGCAGTCTCGCTTGAGCGAGCAGAGGCCTGGGGACGACGACAGTGTAGCCATGTCCTCCCGACACGGCTCCATGTCCTTCCACTCCAACGCCTCGTATCTGCTGTCATTACCCCGAGACGTGTCTCTGACCCCCCAGCGGAGCCTGGCTTTAACACCTCACCGAAGCCCCTCTCCCAGAGGAAGGGGGGACTGCTCACCACATGGAGGCCTGTCGCCGAGGGCCGATTCAACCTCATTAAGGGCTGTCTCCCCCAAAAGAGACGTGTGTTTCGGAAGGGATTCGTCGCCGCTCCAGCACCTGTCCCCCGGGTCCCTGTGTAGGGCCCTGTCTCCTGGGCACGAGGGGGCGATGAGACGTGAGTTGTCCCCCAGGGGACGTCAGCGGGGCATGCTCAGGGCCGTGTCCCCGCGCCGGGGATCCCAGCATAGCAGGGCGCCGTGGGAACAGGGAAGAGGTGCGAGACTGGACACAAGCCCTCACGGACGGTCCGCTACACTGCTTTCACATTCTGGCATTGAGGTATTTTACATTCTTCATATTGATTGTAGTTGAATGCTTTTAACAGCTCTTCAAATACTATTAAAGATCCAACATTTGTCTGAAAAGTCATTAGTTAAATCCAGACAATAAAATCAGTATTCAAGCTGAATATGAACAATGACATTTTATGCATGAAATAAAGCTACCTACCACCTGGAAGTTAAGAGTTACTATACACATTGATAATTGCTATTATCAATGTTTTTTCTGTCTCTTAGGCACATAAACACAGCACTCTACAGCCCCTCCACCTCCCCAGTGGAGACACACCCATCAGAGGCCAGCTCTCCAGCGGTCACACTGACCTCTTCAGCCACCTGCCCCTGCACTCCCAGCAGCAGGCTCGGCCTCTGCCCCTGATGCCAGTGGGGGGCATCCAGATGCTGCCTGCCCGGGCCCCGGCTGCCGTGACGTCTCACCCCTCGGGCTCGCCCCAACAAAGCCCGGTGGTGGAGGAGAGCAGTGGCAGCCCACCTAGCGCTCCCATGAATGATCGAGAAATGGAGCCTCCGGGGCAGCAGGGGGCGCCAGCCCTCAGCCCTCAGGACTCTGACAGGAGAGACAGGGAGGCTGCCACGAGTAGCAGCGGCGTGGCCCAATCAGAGGAGAGCGTCCAGAACTGCACTGAAGCCATCGCCTCTCTCAGGATCACTGCGGAGGAGAAGTCTGCTAAGAGCTGAGCTGCACTGCTGTCACACAGAACAATCAGAAGAAGGTAGATACAGGGAAAGAGGGAAAAGGGATTGGGAGGGGGGGGGGGGGGGGGGGTATGAAGTTGAGAGAGGTAGATAAATGGAAGTCAGATGGGAAAAAAGGAGAGGGAGAATGGGATAAATTCTTTGATGGAATTTTAGGTGCAATATGTGGCAAAAAGAAAAAAAAAACTTATGCAAACTACCTTGCTTGTCCTTGCACATAATTCATACAACACATGCAGTCATACTCACTTACAGTACATACACGCATAAACACACATGCCTACATTTGATAAATCTGTTTGTAAGTCATTTCATTATTGAAAGGCTATGGCAATATTGGGATTTAATCAATTCAAAGTCCCTACTAAGAGAGGAGGTTTGTAGGTTACTTAAATAATGTTAGATTGGATTCAGTTTTGGTCAATTTACAAGAATGACTGATGTTTGTGCCTTTGCTATACTGTTTGCCCTATACTGTTATAGGGGAAGCGTACCTATTGAGCACACCCATTTTCCTCCTTACATAGCTTAGTCAAAATGGTTCATCTGAATAATGTACCATGTAATAACAGTTTTCACTATTAAAAATGAAATGTCTTAGAAATCAATGAAAAGGCGGGACTGGGATGCCTGTCTTTGGTATCTTCCGAGTCCAACACTGTCTATTACCGTATATATCAACTACATTACTGTTGCCATTATACTGGAGGGTAGACAGATTTCTATAAGATAAACACACAAATAGTCATGAAACAAATCTCAATAAAACAATATTTCAATATTTATAATACAAAATTTCACAGCATTTATTTTCATTTTAATTAAAAACTAATGTGTCATTTGTTCTGTGGGCTTAATCAGTATGCTTCCCCTACATCAGAGTATTAAAAGAAATGGTTGTATACTGTATTGTGTTGATGCACTTGATTAGAATAGCTTGAGTCTGAGAGACATGAGGTCTTAATGCAACTCTGTTTGCACTGGTAGCTTTTTTAAAGATTTAAGTGATACAGCTACTATTGCGGATTGCTACGTGATGCAGTTCTTGTTTCATACTTTACGCTGTACTTTTTCTCAGTGTTGTGCAAGACCCTTTATTCAAAACTTTCTGTAGGAGAGGAAACTAACAGTATTTGAGTTTATTGCTTGGTCTAAAAAAGCAGATATTGTAACATTATGACAATGCTTTATGATTGAGTTTTTTATGTCAATCAACCAGTATAATGCTGCTGTTGGGATTTATATTTTGTGTAGCCAGCTTTCAGCCTGGGACTGGGATGGTGAAGTAACCAGCTGATATCACACAACTGACTGAGTGAGAGGCCTGGACCGTTGATTTATTTCTTGACTTTTTCAAATTGAAAGATGGTGGTCAACGTCTCTGCACTCAGCTGACCTCAGTCCCTACTGCAACTGGACACACAAGTAGCCAACATCTACCTGAGCATTACATCTTTATGGGAATAGTGTTGTCATACCTGTTTCAAATACATATAAATAGAACAGTATCTCACAAAATGTACATGCATAAGGTTTTACAGTTGACTATTAAATATACTACATGTATATGGTATATGGTCATAATATAGCTCTAAATTATTCTCAATGAATACTTCATAAACAACTCAGATATGTGTTTTGTATACGTGTGATGCTGGGGAATTTCATTTATCAAGGGATTAACTAAGCACTTTCTCTATTTTTATCACTCTCCTTAATCACTAAACTGGATTCTTAGAGTTTAGAGTCATATTTCTTAAATCACTGAAAATCATGGAATTTTATGATATTTAACATTCCAGTTAGTGTTCATGTGACATCCCTTTTGTATACATATGATGTGGTCTTGAGATGATGCAATCTTCATGCTTATATCAGCTGATAACTGTACTGTATTTATTTGTTTGTTGTCAAGTTTGACACAAGGTACAAGGTGAAATGACATATTTAATTCCAGGGGGAAATGTTTTTTATTGTGGTCTCTTATATCCAACTTAATTATACATGTACTGTAATAAACTGTACTCATTAATTGTATATGTATGTATACATATATATTTTGGATGTATGCAACTTGATTGTTCATAATATTTGCATCATTGTATTTAATTAACCGTGTCCTTTTATTCAACACATTAAAAAACACATGCATTTATTCAAGTCAGTATCAAAATACACATTGATCAAATATGGCTTGTACTGTTCTGTGCTAGGAAGAACTGTAGTTTAGTTTAATCCTTCTTTAAAAAAGAGCTCAAACAAGCTGAGTTTGACAGTATCTTTTATTGATTTGAACATTTTTGATTATCGATGCCAGATGTGTTTACAAGTGTAGGCCTACTAAATCTTGGATTCCTACTGTGGTCTCTTCATTTCGGAAAGTTGTCACGAACGTCAGTTGGTCACCTCGGCAGAGCTTACAAGGTGCAATGCGCAATATTTTATACAGATCATAGAGTGGAGTATAGTAGTGACCCAGTGATTTACTTAGGCCATTAAAGGCAGTTTATCTTGCCTTGGCTCAGTAGATTGTTTGCAGTGGTGGAATGTAACGAAGTACAAATACTTCGTTACTGTACTTAAGTACATTTTCCACGTATTTGTACTTTACTTAAGTAGAATTTATAGTGCATACTTTTGATTTTTACTTCGTTACATTTTACAGCAATTATCTGTACTTTTATTCCGCTACATTTCTATAACACCATCGTTCCTTTTGTGATACATTTTATGATCAGTTTTTTTTTTCTCTCTGACAAACACGTTTGTTTTACCAGGCGGCGGGGTTGCTACCAAAGATTCTGGAGCGCTACGTGCCCAGCTTCTAAATCTTTAAAACATAAGCTTCTAGTCTAGACCAGGCAAAGCGTGAGCTTGTAGCCATCTGCATTCGGTAGGCTATATTCACCAGACCCATGGCTACACTGAACATGCAACTGTGTTCTGTGCCTTTCTCTGTCTGTTATATCTGCAGCGTTAGGGCCTCCTCTCCGATGAGATTGCTATCCGCGGATCAGCTAGGCTAAGTGACAGGTTATGCCCATGCTTCTGTCACACGTCTGATCATTTGCGGCACAAATGAATGATAGACTATTAATGAACCACTGGCCGAAAAAAAACGTAACATTTTCCAGATTAGGCAATATTTCTTAATTGTGTGTGATCAAATAAAGATGCATAGCCTGCAATTGGGGGGTAATGTGAGCGCTTATTCAATATGTGCGTCTGCGCAAGTGAAACTGAACCTAATCATAAAGACACTTTTCTCATCAACTTTTCTGTTCAATCAGCAGAATTGGCATTACGATCCACCCGACGTTTCCCTTGTCTACCCCGTTAAACTTCAGGCTCTCGTGTTTTGCTGAATGATATTTTACTTAGCAGATCACCCTAGATATCCAGAATTACAGTCTCTAGAATTGTAGTTCAGAATGTAAACTAGGCCACAGATGGTAAGCACAATTGCATTAGCTTAAAACTATCTAGTCGAGTAGGCCTATAACCTAAAACTATAAAATGCCACAGCCCATACTGATTTTTCCTTTTAGAATATAGATATTAAGATAATAAATCATTATGCAAATACTTTTACTTTTAATACTTAAAGTACATTTAAAAGCAGGTACTTTTTACTTTTACTTAAGTAGGGTTGTCATTGTGGTACTTTTACTTTTACTAAAGTAAATATTTCTCTGTGTATTTGTACTTTTACTTAAGTACTGAGTTTCAGTACTTCCTCCATCACTGATTGTTTGAAGGTAAGTCAGAGGAGACTGCACTCATTTGTTTTGTGAATGAAAGGTATAACTAACCTCTTCAACAACCAAGCTTTTAGATGGCTCTTCGCAAGTAATGCTTTGTATTAACACAGTATAAGTAGTGTTAAATGTTGTGACCACCTCCCCCTCAGAGAAGACATTTCCTTTCTCTGTCTCATCAAAAGATCATCCTTCAGTGGCACACACAGGCGGGAGCGTTTATTTCCATATTTTACTTTCATTTTAATCTGTCAAAAAGTGTGGGGGATAGAATCGTGTTCCAGCAAAAGTGTGTACGTTATAACACCCACATCCCCCACGCTTGCTACGCGCCTGCACAGGGGCCCCTCTCACTTTCCAGTAAACTGCAGATTTGTGGTAAATGTGTTCGGAATGTAGTCCTACATGTGATCTAAAACTGTGGGCTGTTCCATAGTTTGAGTTTTCATGTAATTACCGAATGCAAGGGCATCTGAGGTAAAGAGGACAAGAATCTGTTCCAGGCAATGTAAGAGGGTAAAGATCTGGCACAACCTTGCCACAAGCATGCACGAATCACTGGGACAGAGGAGGCAGATGTTCAAATTACAAAGCCAAACTTATGAGGTAAGCCAAAATGAGACCAGAGCGGAAAAAAGAACAACTTAAAAAGAAAAAAATCCAAATGGTTTGGGACAACTGAAAGCAGTCGCCAACTCATTCACATTAGGTCATAACAAAGATGGAGATTCCAAATGATAATCCTCATGCTAGCTAATCAGCTGTCTATGATATATTAGTACCGAGGTAACACTTCATGTAGCCTCATCTCTGAGTTGTGCAGTGAAAATAGAGAAAATGACACGCTGCTACTAACTAGCATATACTACTGCCAATTTCCTGAATGATATTACCTGAAGTTAATGAACTGATATGACCTGCTACCTCCTCTCAGCCTGGCAGGACACACTGTTCCTGTTTCTGTCCCTACAATTGTTACCCTATCTTACCAGTAGGTGTCACTAAAGAGGGAGAGAGCTTTTCCTCCTCTGCGTCACACTGGATCTATCTTTAGAAAAAGCGTACAGATTGCCCATCTAGCTAAATTATATAAATAATAGTAGTAGAATAGCATATAGAATATAAACTTGAACAAATACATGTCAATAACTGTTCGGTTTTGTGGACTGAAGGAGTTGCTGTTAATTGCATAACACACTTATGATAGTGGCTGGTGATTTAAAAGGCTTAAAAAACTACAACAAAGAATGATAGAAAGTCCATCAGAAAATGTGATACACTGGTTTAATAAATGCAGATACCTCAATGTGTAGACACCCTCAAATGAAATAACCTCAAAAAAATGTTCAACGCACCATGGATACAAAGCCATAGTTACAGGTAACAGTTAAACATGAAATGCTACACCAGACAGTACAGGGACACACAGGAAAAAAGGCCTCTAAATAATGATTTTAGTAAGATACTATTCAAAGAGAAATCATGAGAAATAGAGCTAAATGATGGTTAGTCCTGTGTATCAATTTTGAATGGGATAAATAAATCCATTACAAATCCAGTCACTTCACAGTATGTCACATTCTACCTGAGATTATACACTTACGGTCAAAATTATGGATTACTTCAGCACATACAAAAGTTTGTAGTACCCAGCCATCTGATAATGATCTCACAAATGTTGCCGATGATCTTACATCATGCACTGGCCACATGACTAAAACCTTTTGGATGCAACAAAGCATATCATAAGTCCTGGCCTTTAGTAGAGAATAATGTCACTCAAGTTGGATGGATGTTTGACAATTATTTACAAATACCAAATATGGAACATCTTCAGATGATCATTTCACATGTAGGAAAGCAAAAGCCCAGTGCTCCAGTAGCCAACCACACGTATATTCTGTAATCAAGTATAATCCTAATATCATGTACACCACAAAACAGTTCTGAGTAGACATTCGTTTCTTGAGGTACGTATACTTCCCCGCTTTTGTGTGATGTCGTGTTTGCATATGTGTGTGTGAGAAAGCGTGTTTGCCTGTGTATGTGAATGGGTGAATGTTTAAGTGTATGTTTTCTATGCAGCTTAAAGCGAAGGGTCATTGACTGTTTAAATAGCCGAGTCTCCTGCAAAGTATTTCAAAGATCTCAGCGACACACAGCACAACGGTGATGATGGTGAAAATGTACATAGCACTGAGGAAGATGGTCTTCTCAAAGTGCTCAGGCACCATACACTTGGTGAAGTTGTATGCTTTCTCCAGTGCGCTTGCATCACACATGTACAATGGGTGCACTTGGAAGCCAAACAGGTGGCTTTGGAGCCAGAAGGCCACCACTTCAAGAATGATCCGCAGGAGCACAGAGATGATGTAGAAGACAGTGTAGATGGGCCGCTCTAAGATGTCCTCTTGGTCAATGTTCTTGCAAGCAGCGTAGAGGTGGAAAACAGCCCCAGGTACGAGAACGGTCACCAGTTGTAAGGCCCAAAAAACCTTATGAGGAAGGGCAAGAATCTTGTAAGTAATTCTTACATTCATCACTATCATGTCTAAAGTGGAGAAACAGTACTCCAGTGATACAAGGCTAAAAAATGTTATGAGATCTACACATTTTTTAAATGTCATTTAATGACATTCGAAATGCATTTCAATTGAGTATATGTTTGTATTTCTTTTTCTGAACACCACATAAAAACTTCAAACACTACAATAACAAAAAGTAAGGATGGAATTCCTGTACCTGCGGAGTTATCGGTCGAAACTGGTTATAACAGAAGAGGTTGAGTTCCCTGCTGTCTGGGTCACAGCTGAAGTGAAG
Organism: Alosa sapidissima; assembly: GCF_018492685.1. NCBI lineage: Eukaryota > Metazoa > Chordata > Actinopteri > Clupeiformes > Clupeidae > Alosa > Alosa sapidissima. The sequence goes on from NC_055975.1 coordinate 13,927,692, forward strand.
GGCCTCATTTCCATAAACTGCAAATCCCAGAACCCCCAAGAAGAACATGCGCACAGAGCCAAAGAACAAAGTGTGGAACTGGCCAATCACAGTGGGAGGCCGCAGCTGGATCACAAAAACAGGACAGATAGATAGATACATGAATAGATAGATAGATACACAGACAGAGAGACAAACAGATAGACAGACAGATGGACGGACAGACAGTAAGAACACATAGAGAGGCAGATATAAAGAGCAGATTAACATTCAAGGAAATTGGCATATAATTTATCTTGAACAAAAACAGCCCTTTTTCTTAACTTTAAAAAAACACAACCCCATGGTTTATCATTTATGCTATGAAAAACAAACAGTAACCGCAATCCAAATAGGTCAAACTGAGAATCGATACTTTCACACAATCTTGTTGTGACACAGACTAGCCCTCTTTTTTCCCTAGTCTTTACTGATAAACAAAACACAACATTCCCAAATACAGTCCACTGGATACTCACACATCCTTCATAGAAATTCTTGATGTAGTTTAAAGACATTGTTTAGTCCCTTTTCTATAAGTTCTGATAATCTCTGGTGCTTGGCCCTCATTGCCGAACTGCTGGCATCTGTCAAACTTTAGCTGTAACTCTCTGTTGCTCCGAATGACCTTTGCAGCAGTGCAAAGCCCCTGTGAATGCATGTTGCCTTTTCATTCCCCTAGACTTGCACCAGTGTACTCACGAGGTACCCACACCCAACAAAAAGGGCAACACAAAAGCGGTGGACATGTGCTCCCTTCATAATCCCCCCTGACCTCCGTCAGCAAAAAAAAAAAACACCGCCCTCGCACTACACAGCAAAACAGGTGAGGGGGAGACCACTTCTGGTTAAAGCTTTCTGAAACAAATATATGTTTTGCCTTAAAAACAGTATGGAAAACCAGAACATGTGAAACATACTGATGAACAATGAATAAATATTTGAATGTAAAGCATATTGGAAAAAAAACACAATTAATTTTAGATTTATTAAAGGTCCCATTGGTGTAAAGAGTCAGAACATCTGCAAATGCATTCCAACGCATTCTACAAAAACCCCCTCTGTAAGCCTGGAAAACAAAGTTGAGGTAAACCCAAGCCAAACACATCAGTATTACTCAGACAGAATGCATATGACTCTTCCCCCAGTACGTCAATGGTGAAAGTATCCCCACTAGGCAGGTAGAGGAAGCCCCTAAAGAAAAGAAAAAGCCACTGCACCAAGCGGAGTCCAGGTGGTGAGTTGTTGGTCCTCCCCATCTGGTTGGAGTGCAGGGTCTTCCTTCACACCAGCCCTGATCCATCAGAGAGCGAGCTGGAAGCAGGCTCCATCCAGGGTGCGCCGTTTCCCCTCTCCTCCTCCCCCCTCCCTTCAAGGCAAGCGCAGCACGAGCTCCACAGACAAAGCAGGTCAGATCGACATGATCGGAGGTCTGACGCTGAAAACGGCTGTGGGTGGCGGAGGGCTACTGAGCGGAGGGTCTGAATAGCAGCTGGGCCGTCTGTATACCGTGTGGACAGAGAGCAGAGCCACTGGCCTGTTACAATGCCCTCTCTGCAACAGAAGAGCAGCGAGTCAACATAAAAGCTCCAGGCTTTTCAGCTGGATGACCTGTGTGTGCTCAGTAGCCAAGGGAAAAGAGGAGAACTGCTTTAAATAGAGAGATGGATTCAACAAACCAACACCTCACAAGCCCCTCGGCATTGTAGGCTCTTGTTTTTAATGGCCATGTTTGGTTTACCACACTTGTACAGTATGATTCGGATTCCCAGGATGGCAGAGAAAATAGAATGCTTACTTAGTACATTTTGTTATCAAATATCAAAATAGTGAAGTAAGTCCCCATTTTGTTTTACACTAGTCACTTGGAATAGTTTGTGTAGTGTCTTTACAATTGCTATAAACAACTATAAATATAAACTATAAACAACAATATGATAGACCCACAATGCATCACTGAATGGTAAAGAAGGAGCAGATTTTTTGCAACCATAAAAGAATTGTTGGCCAGCACTAACACAGTCAATGGAATTCAAATTAATTCCACTATGGAACATAAAGTATTGAACATAAAAATAACAGATATAAGATAAGACAGACAGACATCAATCATCATGCTACACAATGTCCTTATGAGATGTCTCAGCATCAAATAGGAAATATTGGTGAAATAACACTGCTGGCTGGATATAGGCCTATTAGCCTACAACAAAACATATTTTACAATCTACATTCCCTGAGAGGTTTGTCATTTAGGCTATCAATATAAACAGAGGGAAAGATAAAGGAGCCACATGAGAGATTCATAGACATGGTTACATGGTTACATGGTGTGGTTAAAATAAAATATTTGAATTTGAGTTTGAAAAGGCATGAAAAGGCCCCTATGTAAAACCCACTGAATAAACTGTCCTGACACCTTACCGGTTCTGAGGTGCCACTATATCAACAAAACAAGACCATGACACCAAAAGAACCTTTGTTATTTAGTGGCACAAACACTTCTGTAGCGTATGTGACAAGACACAACGTATGTTAATCTTGCAGGGCTAAACTAGAGAATGACTTGATGATGAGGGTTTGGGCATGATGGGAACCGACTGGCCACCCTGGTGCCCCCGTAAGCCATCTGTGGGCCCTTCATCTTCATAAATGTCAATCAAAGGGGGGTGGGCGGGACTTCAGTCTGTGGTCACTCTTTACTAAACATTTGCACAATATAAAAAAATTGTCAGGCTACCGTTTCAGTCTTTGGTCTACACTAACGTTAGTGTTAAGAGAAAGTAAACAACATATATCCAATGTATGGTGTTTCCATCAGCAAGAGATACTTTTTCCATTACTGGGTAATCTCTCTGACACTCCTTTTATCTTTCGGAGGTTAGTTCTAGTTGCAGCACATGGGTTTATTTTGAGGACTGACTATCGCAGCTGCTGTGTGGGTCTGAGAGTGTGAGTGTGTGTGTGTCCGTGTGTGTGTCCGTGTGTGTGTGTGTGTGTGTGCTTCCTGGCAGCCCCCTCTAACTCCTTTCCACTCCTCTTCTCCTCACTGCCGGTCCTGGTAAGTAGCACTTCAATATTCCCATTAGTCTTTGACGCCTTGCTGCAATGTACACTGAATAGATCTCATGCATGTTGACTGTTTATATGTGACTGTTTACTTAGTGTACCTGTGTTGTTGTATTACCTCTAAAGTTTAGGCGGAGTGGTATCCAGAGTGAATGTCACATGTTGTCTCTGGGTTAAGTGTGTAAAGATACTCCATATTAGGGGAGAGCATTCTCTTATTTCCCTAGACATTCAGGAAAAGTTAATGACATCAGCAGAGTATGTTGACATAATCATTTGAAATAGACAAGGCTGTTCTGTTCATGTACTTAAGCCTGTTGAAACTTGTTGCCCCATGTCCATGTCCTTGATCTAGTGCTGCTGCAGTAAGATACTAGTTGAATGTTGAATGCTATTTACGTATCTGTTGACTGTTGTCATCCACTAATATTACAAAGAAAATGACTGCTGATAATAATTCGTTGTGTGTAGTGTTTCATGAATAAAATAGGCCCTGATGGAAAAATGGAAAAAAAGCTCTGGTAACAAATAGATAACTTGACCATATTAAGGAGGTCCCAGAATAGACAGCTGGCCCCAGAACAGGTGCCATGTGCCATGCTTGTGAGAGCAGTAAGATGGCTGAACAGACTGGCTAAATTTAACCAGATAAACACTGTCAAGTCATATGGCTGCATAGTGAGGAGGAGCCACATGGAGTAAACAGTAAACAAGCTCAAGAGCTCAAGATGACTTTTTCCGATTTGAATAGAGAATGTTCTGCCAAAAATCACAAAAAAAGATTTTATGCTAACTCCAATCTGTTTATAGCAATCCCAGAACAAATGCAGCCTAATGCAGTTGACTAAATAGCTCAAGCAAATTCGTGAGTTGACTGGATGTCAACTTAAAAGTAAACAGCAGAATGTTGCAGTAGCATAATGACACATGTTGTCTATCTCACTCATACACTCATACAGGACCCACCTCCCCATCTCCTCTCATTGACCTGACCTCACAATGGAGACATGCCGCAATCCTGCAAAGGGGCCCCTGGAAGAGACGTCGGTGGACCTGACTGATGAGCTGGGCTTGCAGTTGGAGGACATCATCAGCACCTACCAGGTGGTGGAGAAGCCAACAGATGCCGAGGAGGACGCAGGCACCGGGAAGGCTGTGGACTCCCCCCCACAGAAGGGTGGGAGCGCCAAGGATCAGAAGCTGGAGAAGAAGCTGCTCAAAAACCTCGGTAAGACATTCACAAACAATTGTCAGAAATCAATACAGAGCATGTCAGTATTATGGCTTTCACTGTATGTCTCTAAAAGTCATGCAACATCTGAGCCCCCTTAAACTGCTCAAAAGACTGTTCATCTCAGTTTGCTATTAACATGGACAACTCTCCACGCAACACAGATGGGGCAATCTATAGAGGAACACTGTCCAACCACATCTTCAACATCTCTGTTTATTTGTTATTTCCAAAGAATCCTTTGTTTTGGCTTACACAAGCCCCACAGCCTCAATAATATTGCCCTAAGCATTGCATAGTATATACTGGGCCATGCTCTAATGTAAGAGTGTAATATGCATGACATCTGATTTAACGCACACTCATATGGACAAACACACACACACACACACACAGCGGTCACCTGGGAGCCCATAAGAACTAGTGTAAATCAGGGTTGTCATATGTAAGATGTGACCATGTTCTCCACGCTCTCCTGTTCCAGGTAAGGATGCCATGCTGCTGATGCAGAGTCTCAACAAGCTGGGCACGCCTGATCAGAAGCTGGACGCTCTCATCAAGAAACATGCTGAGCTGGTGAGGCCTTTAATGTTGATGAGTATACTCAATTCCCCCCTGATATTCCTGATATTCTGGTGAAGAAACCTGTGTACTGTATATATATCTTTGTTTAGTCAGCATATACTGTACTGCTAAAGGGATAGTGCCTCTGTGCATCTATATGTTTTGGGTGAAGCATCATATTGCAACATAATAATGTGTCATCATGAATTTGAAAACATGTCATTAATCATTAATCATTGACAAATATTCAAAGACAAGGACAGTGTACTAGTAATATTAGCACCGCATGTTCTTGTGTACTTGTCTATGTTCTCCTAAGCTAAATCCCAACCTCACAACAACATTGCCACCTCAACAACCTCTTGCCTCTTCCATGTGTGACCCGTGTGCAGCTGGAGGAGCACCGTGGCGACCAGAAACAGCTGAAGGTGCTGCAGAAGAAGCTGATGCAGGTGATGAAGGAGAAGGACCAGCTCCAGAGCGAGCACAGCCGGGCCGTCCTCGCCCGCAGCAAGCTGGAGTCGCTCTGCCGCGAGCTGCAGAGACACAACAAGACCCTCAAGGTAGAGGCAAACACCACAGCTAGTGATCACGTGCCATCCATGAAACATAAGGACAATATTGTTTTCCAAGCCTTGGTTTCCTAAGTGTAGCAGTTGATAACTAGGGAACACACCACAGAGAGTGGTTCCATATGTCACCAATCAATCATAAGGACTACTTTACAAGGCCTATGTCCTATGTTTCTTACGTTGTAACACACTCCACACTCCACAATTTCCACACTCCCAACATTTTATTGGGAGTGTGTAAAACAAGCATAAAAAACAATAAAAAATATTACTTTAACAGCTTTCACTGTTCATTGTGAAGTGGTGTTTAGTAACAGTGGAAAGAGTCTGTTCACTGAGATTGTGTGTTTTTCCCTGCCCTTTACCTTTCGGTTGTCACCCACTCGCAGGAGGAAACGTTGCAAAGGTGCAGAGAGGATGACATGAAACGGAAAGATATCACCAGTCACTTCCAGAGCACCCTCTCCGACATCCAGGCCCAGATCGAGGAGCACAGCACACGCAACACCAAACTGTGCAAAGAGAACAGTGACCTGGCAGAGAAACTGAAGGGCCTCATTGCACAGTACGACCAGAGGGAGGCGGTAGGGAGCCATCCAAATGGACACAACAGCAAAACAAGCATACTCTTGCATATTTGTACAGTTATATAGCATACTTTTAGGAACAGAAGCACATATACTAGATGGATGACTGGAGGCAAATAATCTAATATAACTGTACTAATTATTAATATAATGGTCATAGGTCGTACAAGTAAGATTAAAAGACACCGTTATTTCAGTGTAAAAAAATGTTTCGCAATATTACAAATATCTTTAAATAAATTGCTGATAATGTATTTCCTCTGCAGAATCTTGAGAAGGTGTTCAAACACAGAGACCTGCAGCAGAAGCTTCTGGAGACTAAACTTTCCCAGGCCAACTTGCTGTTGAAGGAGGCTGAGGAGAAGCATAAAATAGAGAAAGAACTTGTGAGTAGGACAATGAGTGTGAAATGAGTGATTTGGCTTCAATTCCAAATCAAGTCAGATACCAAATACTGTAATATTGAAATCTGGAATTTCACATGGTTATGCATGTGTGATGTGCAAGTTTAAACATCAAATGGAAATATCACATTAGAGTGTGGTATGCATAATGCAATGGATCAGTACTTTATTCTGAAGAAATCTCATGTTAACATTTTGAATGCAGTAATTAAATTAAATGAAGCATTGTTTTTTGTCTGCTGTCAATAGCTCCTGAAGCAGACTGCAGAGGCAAGACTGACAGTGAAACTTCTGAGAGAAGCTGAAAATGACATGAAAGCACAAGTACGCTGCTGATAAACAGATTTGCTTAATTTGATGTATCCGATTTTTTTTATTGACTTTAGCCTGTCTGACTGATGCCCTTTTGCTTTTTGAAGCTTGCTGTGTACTCTGAGAAGTTTGATGAGTTCCAGGGCACTGTGTCCAAAAGCAGTGGTGTGTATGCTAGCTTCAAGCAGGACATGGATAAGGCAAGTCTCGTTTAATAACTGCTGCACATTAACTCATCTGTATGACCACTAATGGTAAAAATGGTAAATAGACTCGGTACTCTTCCGAGCACTCAAAGCACTTTACAGTTTCTTACCTCACATTTACCCATTCACACACACACACACTCGATGGCAGAGGCTGCCATGCAAGGTGCCAACCTGCATACTAAGCTCTATCTCTAATAAAGCAATGGGATAAACAGTTCTTTCAGTTGACCTAAGTAAATGAAAGATAATAATTGTGTTGTCTCTTTGTAGATGTCTAAGAAGATGAGGAAGCTGGAGAAAGAGGCAAATGGATGGAAGTCTCGCTTTGATGGCTGCAACAAGGCCCTGGTGGACATGGTCTCAGAAGTAGGTTAATCTACTTTAATTAAAGCAACACCAAATAACTTTCCTTCTGTTGCACGCACGCTATTTGTTTATCCAGCACCGGCTTTGCAAATAATGATGTCCACAGATAAGGTAGAATATTTTGCATGACTTATAAAAGTACGATGTATTGCGACATCAGATGCAAGTCAAATTTGTAGTTCCTTATGTCTCATTCCTTCGAACTACTGAAACGATTTTGGAAACATTATTTTAAGGTATAAAAAACTCTTTGGTGTTGCTTTAAATGTAATTTACAGTTGGAAATGTTGAAAAGTCACCAAATTTGAATGTGTGATTGTTTCATCTCTGCTGATTTTTTATTTATTTTGTAAAGCACTACTGGGTTCGATGACTTGGCTGTATATTTAACTATCTATTCTGAGACTGAAACAACCCATGTTCACATTCAAAGAGGATCAAAAACATACCATGCTTTTAGAAAGATGGGGGATGTTACCTTCAAAAGGTTTTCTCTGACAGTTAAGATCCACACCAGGGAAAAAGGAGAAATGCTCAGTGAGTTTTCAATTCTAACACTTATTTTTTCTTTGATATGTATCTCAGAAAGTGGTTCGGGACAAAGAAATTGAGCTCATGACAACGAAGAACCAGAAGCTTGAGCAGCTCTGCCGGGCTCTGCAGGAGGAGAGGAAGAGCCTGCACCAGAAGCTCCAGGGGGCAGACAAGGCCGGAGCCCCCATGGAACAAACACCTGCAGTGGCTACAGCAGAGACACCCGCAGCTGCTCAGGCAGAGACACCTGCAGCTCTTACAGAGGAAAAGCCTGCTACCTCCGGGGAGAAGATGAAGCCTGCAGAGACATCAGAGGAGAAGCCCAAGGAGATGGAGACGCTGGCTCCACCAGCACCTGTTACAACACCAGCTGAGCCACCGAAAGCTGCCGCCGCCACCCCGGTATCCCCACTGACCAAAGAGCTGTCCAGTCTGAAGGCCCAGCAGGCGCGGCTCAAGGAGATTGCCGCCAACTTCACCATCTCTCACATCATACCTCAAGACGTTCTGTTGGCGGCCGGGCAGAGTGACTCTGAGGACGAGGGCGAGCACAAGGAGGCCACAGTGGCCCCACAAGAGCCTGCAGGTGCCAACGTGGTTGCTAGCCCTGAGCAGACACAGAATCAGAGCCCAGAGCTGGAGAAGGAATCTGAGTCCTTACCGGCCCCTGTAGAGGAGCAGCAGAGTGTGGAATCAGTGCAGGTCAATGGGTGCCAAGCAGAGACCCTGGTATCCGAGCAGCAGGAAAAGAGAGATAAGGAGATGGAGAGTGTTGACTAAATATCCTCTAAATGGCTTTCATTTTTATTAAAAAATAATAACAATTTTACATTGACACTGCCTTTCTTTGTAACAATAAAGCCAGCAATAAAGCTCAACTGGATAATTATGGTTGGAGATATGCATCCTGTGTCTGTTTATGGACATGAAAATGATTAGACTGATTAGAATAGAACAAAGTACCATAAAACATGAAGGGGGAAACAATCGATTGTCGTACGCCTATATAGCCTACCGACTTGAGGTCGCGTTGACACAGGGTTGGGATTGCTTAACTAACACATCTCACTTACTATAAATATCTTTGCTGAGACTTTGATACCAACGGTCGGCAAAATGGCTGAGACGACGGCTGACTCTCCTGAAACGCTTGTAAACACATTGACAAAGTTTATTTTAACCGGGAGAAGCTTACTACAAATTGCACAAGGAGAAGTCGTAACTGGTAGGCTCTGGAATAATGCGAACTGTGTTCTTGCTTTTCGAACATCACTATGTAGTTCGCTAATTGTCTGAAATTTACTTATCTAGTAGGCTAGCCTAACACTATTATTATCGTGAATAATGTTAATAACTAACTACCTTGGAGGACTTAAAATTGGCCTGTGGACAGAGGCTTACCAAAATAGCTCCTTGCAGTTTGGCCGAAGGCTAACCATACTGTCTTTTCCTAACTGAGAAAAATGTCTTACTTATTTATTTAGGATCCTTGCAAGATTTCATTAGGAACAAAATCAGTATTGAGAGACCAAAATCACTTCTGGGGTTGATCGCAGCAGGAGCTGAATTATACAAAGGGTAATAAAATATTAATTACAATTAGGGCAAATTAAATTAGTTTCATCATCAGACCTCTGCTCTGAAGTCTCTTTCAAATGCCCTGCAGTTTATCTGTGAAGAAGAAAAAGGAAGCGGAGGACCTTTGGGGCAGCAAGTTCCGGTATGATATAGTTCAAGTTATTTCAAAAAGGCTTCCGCACTACTTGAAGAGTGATAAAAATAGCCTACAGAGTTAGACAAGCCCTTTTTAAAACAAAAATGATAGGATGAGATTGAACACTGGCCATGTGTGACCTGCTCTAATCTTTAGATAAGATAACAATGTAATAAGGATGTAGATGAGATGCCCTCTGTTTGGCGGTCAAATTTCATAAGACATTTTTATCACCTCTTTTAGCCATGCAGAAGTACGAGAGGTAGTAGAGGACCTTTTACAGCTCGGTGTACGTTGACAGTCTTTCTTCTTTCTCCTCTAAACCATATTCATTTCCAGGTCATTCAGACACATAATTTAACCATTTCCCCAATGGTCTTCTGCAGGCCGACTGGGATGCATTCCTGGAGGGGCTGGACAATGAGCTTCAACCAAGGAATGATGCTCTAAGCCAGACAGTGGCAGTGACCTCTCTGGCAGCTGAGACTGTGTTCACGGATGGCCGAACTGGGACGTGAGTTGGTACATGCAGAACTCAGTCACCTATACTCATGCAAAGCGTCTTGTTATTCTTCTGGGGTGATATAATGGATAATTTTTTAACCTGGAATACTTACAAAAGAGGTCATTGTCAATGATTGCATCTTTGCACGTTTTCATGGGTGCTTCTCTCTTTGTATGCATTATATTTGTATGCAGTGATGTGAGTTTAAGGAAATACTTGGGGAAAGGCAGTAAAACCCTGCTGGTTTTAATTCGGCAGTTCTCCTGCCTACTTTGCCGCCTCCATTTCAAGGAGCTACAGGCCCGTCAGGTATGACTTCCCCCGGTCATCTCCACTGAGCTATCTGTCTGTCTGTGAAGGTTAGAGTCTGGCAGTACAGGCAGTTGGAATAACAATACCTTGTGCCACATATGTGTACTGGACACTTTCAGAAAAAGAGTGGAAAAGTTTGTGTCAAGAACAGGCAATTTTTAACTCAGTTCTCTTTGCCTTGCAATGCTATGTACAGACGCTTTGGGTTTCATTCATGTTGAAAGTATACCATCTTAATATATGTTTTCCTGTTAAGATGTAGAAGTCCCTTCTAGAGATATTGCAGAATGTAGTTGAGGAAGCAATATTAAAATCAGTGTTCTCAAATGTGGTATGTTTTTTAAAGGAAAATAGAATGACACATGCGTACATTCTGGTATACATTCTGGTTTGCTGAGAAAAAAACTTTTAAAGCCGATTTACAGCACACATGTCCCGTGTTTACTGCTCATAGGAGGACCTAGATCTGAGATCCATCCGAGTGGTGGTAGTTTCATTTGGCTGCCAGGAGGGGGCACTAGATTGGCTGAAGGAAACAGGTTGCCCTTATGACATGTTGCTGGACCCACAGAGGAATGTAAGCCAAACTGTCACCTATGCATCTTATCATCCTTGTTGTAAATAAAAACATCTGTATACTCTTGAATAGACTCATCAGTTAGTTAAACTAAATTATGTTATGATTTTATAATGTAAAGGCGACTGTTTTATCAGGTGTACACTGCATTTGGCTTTGGAGTGTCTCTCTTGCAAGTCTTGCGTTTTAACAACATGCTTCAGTACTCTGAGTTTATCCTCAGCAACCTTGAGTTCCCACGGCCGTTGCCAACTATTCAGGATGATATGTTCCAGGTGGGTCTCCCTCACTAAATCAAGGGTTAAGACAGGTGTTTAGTTGACCCTATTTACAGCTGTAGTGTAAACACATGTTGAAAATTCATGATGAAAAATTACATATAAATATTGGGTGTTCTCTTATGTTGTGGTTTTATGTGGTTTTATAATACTGCATTAAGGGCCAGATGCCCTCTAATTTTGCTAGATATTTGTTTGCCTTGTTGACTGCAATCGTTTAGTGCAGTCATCATGATTTGAAGGTGTTTACATTAGAGTGATGCACTTTCTTTCAGCTGGGTGGCGATGTTCTCCTGGATGACTGTGGTAGAGTTCTCTTTTCACACAGCTGCACCAGCCCCTTGGACAGGCCAGGAGTGGACGACATCCTATCTGCCATCAGTTAACCACTGTAAATAAACAAGGAAGCATGTCACAATGTAAACCCAATGTAAAATTGAAAATGCCATAAACATGGCAAATAAATGATGACAATGATGCATCCCACTGTCCTTTGACTGTAGGCGTAATTGACACTACTGCTCATCAAAGTAAGGTAATCACTGCTCATGTGTTGGATTTGTGTCACTATTTTAAATACACAATATTATCCCTTGTTTTATTATTATCAGCACTGAATCTCTTTGCAAGATAGTGTTGAAGGTAAATGTGGGGGATTCAGTCATTAAGGTGTTAGGGCCATATAAAGTGATCTGTTTGAGCAATGCCCCAAGCTGTGTCGGCTCCTCCAAGAATTGGGTTAGACAACAAAATAATTTGTTTCAATGAGATTATCCATTAGTGGACTCATATTCATGGGTTGCTTAATCAAAACAAAATCAGAAAAGGTTTACCTCAGAAGAAAGCCAGAGCCCGGGGGTCTATCATCTTTGTACGCTGTAAGTTTTGTCTGTGTTCTATAAAAGTTCTGAATCTGCAGTATATGTTTGCAACAGTAAAGCCATGCACAGCAGGCTATCTGAGTGTCACATTCCTACTTGGTATGTGGTCTCTGTTTGGACAGGAGTTTTGATCATGGACACACATTCATGGAGCTATTGACAGGAAGGAAGCACCCAAGGGGTCAAGGGCCAAGACTGCAGAAGAAAGCCTCAGAATATGACAGAAACAGGAAAATAATTCTGATTCAACAATCAACTCAAACTCTTGTCAAATAGGCCTATACTGTATACCTATATACCTGTAAAGTATCACCGACACTTGCAATATAAATACATTTGTCTATGTAATGCAACCAGGCAACTTTTGTTGCCAAATCTTACCCTGTTGCCTAAATAGCCTACCCCCATTCCCTTACAACAAATGATGGGTGTTGCTCACACCTCCATTTGGTTCTTTAGTCCAGAACCTCCTTCTTGTTGAATAGTACAGAATAGCTGCCGGCTGAAAATGCCTCATTTAATGTAGTAGCCTATATATGTGTGTGTGTGTGTAGGTAGGGGAGAGGTACATTAGAATACATTAATTAAATACATGAGAGGGGCCTCCTGATAGAGTGAAAGGGTTCACTTGAAATATTGAAATACACTTCACCAGGGTTTATTAAGGGAGGCCTACAGGTAGGTACTTATTCACATTTTAGGAGAAGAATGGCACATTGCTTAGATCCAGAGGAGATGTAACAAAACACACACACACACAAGCTTTACGCCAATAAACACTAGGCGGCACTGTCCTTGACCCTTGTAATATGAGGTTGCATAAATTGCTTCCTTAGGGTAAAGTGAATGATCCTCCTGGGTTACAAAAAGGTACTTATATAGCATATAAGTGACCCAACATGTTTTTTGACGTTGGACTTACATGGCCACACCTCCTAATTCTTTAGTGAGCCTAATGAGAAATGACTGACACCAAACCTGGAGAGAGAACACAGATCGCTAACTTTGCCGCCGTCTTGCAGAATGCCAGGCTTTGATGAACTTCTTAGCCATGTGGGAGACTTTGGTCGATATCAGCAGAAAATTTCTGTTCTAGGGTGTCTGCCACTCGTACTCTTTGCATTTGTGTTGGTCGGGGTCGTGTTTTTGGCCAATTCTCCGGAACACTGGTGCAGTATTGATCACGCAGAGCGTATCAAGGGCGACTGTGGCTGGAGTGAGAGGGAGCTGCGACAGCACGCTGCACCCCTTGGATCTTTCGACCGCTGCCAGAACTTTGATATTGACTGGAACACGAGTGTTGTTAACTGCAGGAACATCAGTCAACTCAGTAGGCCTACTTTTCCTGCAACTCCTGGATTTCAATCGTGCGACCGCGGATGGGTTTTTGACTCGAATCACACAACAGTTGTGACTGAGGTAGATATAGTATAAAGACAATGTGTGTGTTTTCCTCAGTGATTCATTGTTGGTGGAATGAACTAGAGTAATGTTCTACGTTCCTGTGATAGTCTTAGGATTCAGTAAATGTTTAAATTGTTAAATAGTTGTTGTTGTTATTACTATTATGCTTAATTTACTGTAAGTCGCTTTGGACAAATGCGTCTGCCAAATGCCATGCACATAAGCTACCTACAACTTTTTGAGCAATGGCACCCACATAACTTCAGTGTATTCTCTGAATGGATGATTGTGATAATTTGCATATTTATATATATATATATTAGTGCCACTAATATTTGGACCACTGGCTATCAACATCGCTCAAGAAGTTTCAGGCAAGTCATAATCAATTATCTTAGAGCGGGCTGACACATGAAGCAGGTACAACATTCAGCCTAAACATTCTAACCGTGCAGGTAAAAGACTGAAAGCGACATCTATAGGCGAGTTTACACGTCCGATTGTCTTACTGTCTGGGCTCATGCCTATTTCTCCAATTCACCCTTACGAAAATGCTCTTGGCAGAACTACTACAGTAGTTATGTAGTAGGCTAGTGTATCATATAGTATTCTGTATTACCTCTGTAATTTCCTTGGACTATGTTGTTCCTGTAGTAGCCCATAGTCTTATAGTGCTTCAGGCCTATAGCCAAAATATAGATTCCTTAAAACATAGGTATGTTAGTAACCTAGTTAGAAACCTAGTATTCCTATTTGAAGATTACTATCATATTTTGTCCCAAAAATCTACAATATAAAGGTATTTTTTGTTAGGGGTCAATTACATGTTTGAATTTCCCTGCATATTGCTTGCACTGAATCTCAAATTCTTAGGCCTACTGTCAGAATTTGTTGTTGCTGTTGTCAAGCTGTCAACATTGATATTTGAATTTTATATTTTATTTTGACTTCCATGCAGTTCTCCCTGGTATGTGACAAGTCCTGGTTAGCCGATCTCAACCAGGTATTTCTAGCTGTAGGCTTCTTCATTGGAGCTCTGATCACTGGATATCTTGCGGACAGGTATGTAAATGTTTCACTTTCAGTACAGTCATGACATTACATGTAGGCTATGATGTTAAATTGGCTGTCAATAACGTGTATTTGGTATTGGGCCTTGATAGTTCATTAGACACCATGTCTGCCAATTACTTGATAACATGCATACTTTGTGCGTGTGTTGGGGCAGACTGATGACAACAACTTAAATTTAGTATTTGGCCTTAATAGTTCATTAGACGCCTGCCATTTGGCATCTGCCATATTACCTGATGGCATGCATAGTGTATGTGTAGGTGTGTGCGTGTGTGTGTGTGTGTGTGTCATGTACAGGGACAGGTAAAGAGACAGAAAGAAAGAAAGAGAAAAGACTAACATAGATAGATAATTAACTTTATTAATGCCCAAAGGGGAAACTACTTTGCTACAATGCACAACATCAACAGGACAGCAACAAGACAATGATAAGTACATTATATGTGTATGTGATGCAGGCGAGCCAGACTCAAACAGAACAAACTTTTTACTTACTTGTACTATCAGAGGGCAAATCCAGTGGCAAAAATCTAGGTACACGATCCAGGTCATACAGATTTTACAGGATTAAGCCGGGTTCACATTGTACGCGGCATGCGCTGCGCTCGCCGCTAGGTTGCTCTTGGCTGAGGTAATGTCCTAAAGATTTTTTGTTGTACAGCGGTGCTCAGCGCAGCGGCAGGCCAGTTCTTGCGCGTGCAAGCCATTGGCAATAGTGGGTTTCATAGCGCAGCACTGCGGCTTGCGCCTACAATGTGAACCCCCTTTTAGGGCTGTTTCAGACCAGGTGTGTGGCATGAACATTGCGTGTCTGTTGGGTGGTGGCTGCCTGGCGTTTTCTATGTCCTTGCTTACCAGAAACGTGTCTGACGTGGCAGTCTGTGGCGGCCTCTCTGCCTAATAAAACCTCTCTTCATTTTTTGAATGGTAACCTTAGGGCTGGGGTGCATAGCGTGAACCTGTGGCGTGAACATGGCGTGTCTGTTGCGTGGCGGTTGCGTGGCATTTTCTACTGTATGTCTTTGCACACCAGAAACGTGTCTGACTCTGCGCTGTGGGGGCCTCTCTGCCAACTAAAACATCTCTTAATTTTTTTTCTTCACTGTTTTGAATGGAAATGCTTCCAATGGGTCTGAGGTCTCTCAATGACTTAACCCCTACTGCGTGAAAGGCGTCGGTCCTATTTCTAGCATGCACACGTTTTCCGAGCTGCGCCTGAGACATACGTGTCACGTAGGAGGGCGGAGCCCAGCTAGCGCTGCGGCGGCCTCTCTGCCAATTAAAACGTCTCCTTTTCTTACGTCATTTTTTTCTTCACTGTTTTGAATGGAAACGCTTCCAACATGCTTGCGTGTGGGGTGAAAAATAGGCGTGAGTCCTATTCCTAGCATGCAAACGTTTTCGATGCGGCTCAAGCCGCGCCTGAGACGTGCATGTCATAACATGGGACGCCATGCAGCTGACACGCTCATGCCACGAAGGCATGGAGTAGGCATGGTCGACGCAGCAGACGGAGGGCTGCACTCGCTGCACGGCTGTTACAGTACAACATACAACAATACAACAATAGCCCTGTTTACATGGAGAAAAGTTTAATCTGATTACAAACTCCATTTTGATAATCCAAACAATTGAAAAATCCACCCATGTAAACAGGTACTCCGATTTTTGAAATACATTTTTTTTCTTTCTGCGCAGGTGTTCCCTATGTAAAGGAGAATGTATGGAATGCCGATAATTATCAGGAAAATAAGTCTCAACAGGGGTCTTGCTTCTCTCTGAAGGGACTTATTCTCCCGATAATGATCGGCGTTGTGGCTTTTGCTGAAAAGAAGCTTTTGCTGAGAAACAAATAGTTTGTAACAACACATGCTGAACTTGAATCCAACATTCTTTAGAACACAGTTGATCAACCGTCTGCTTTTCACTTTTGAATGAAGTTCCAGTAGTTGCGGAGTGATATGAAAGACCTGAATTAGAAGCTTTCTACTTGCATTGTGAAGAGCCGTGTAATAATAAATAAATAATTACTTGCGGAATGATCAGTGTGTGGATTCTTTCTAAGTTCCTTCCATGCTCCCTTGAAAAAAGTATTTTAAGTATTTTCAAAATACAAAAATACAGTGTGTGTGTGTGTGTGTGTGTGTGTGTGTGTGTCCAAAGACTCTAGGCTAGGCTAGGCTACTTAAAAGACATTCACTTGAAAGCTAGATCTCTACTCTGTTAAAAGTTGAATAAACTTGTTAGCCAAATGTGAAGGCCTACAAAAATGTAAGTACGAGCGAGTTGTTCGAAGAGTTGACTCTTCAGAGATTATCTTTACAGGTTTGTAAACAAATCCACATGTACCTTGTCAAGGGGGAAGGGTGCTAACCATGAGTGGTATTTATGACATTTGTAGGGGGTGATAACAGTTGTAGTAGTTTTGCTCATCTGACTTGTCAGGGCCACAGTCTTTGGTTAATGAATTTGCCTTGTGCTGCAGGTTTGGCAGGAAGCCATGTTTCCTGGTCTCCATGCTCGGCCTGGGTCTGTCTGGGGTGGGCGTGGCCGTCTCCACCCTCTACCCCTTGCTGCTGGCATTCCGCTTCCTCCAGGGCTTCTTTGCCAAGGGAGCTTGGACAGCCACATATGTCCTTGGTATGTTATCCACAACTGATGCTTTCCATTTTGTATGGATTAATCTCAAAGGTGTAGCCTATTGTGGAAGTAGTGTTAATCGTCACCCTCCTGCCCTCAATAATTAAATTCATTCATTCATGGGTTAATGTTGGTGGGGAAATTCCTGAAAAAAAAATTGAGTTAATCTTTGAGTTCATACAAACTCTTGTACCAAAAAACCTTGTGTGTCAGGCATTCTTGAGATATCACACTCAAGGTGGGTTTGACCTTGACATTTGACTTCATCATTGAGCCCATGTCATCCATGTGCGTCAAGCCGTTCTGAAGTTGTGACACAAGCACGAAAGCTGGCCTTTGGAAAATGTAGTTCAGAGAAAGCCTAATTGTATGAACTGCAAAACGGGGCTTTTAGTTGGTGTTGATGACTGCTCATTCTGCATCCAGATAACAATTAGTCATTAAATCTATGTTAAAATCATTGAATCAACGTCGCACTGAAACATTTATTCTACATCACTTTTGCACCCTTCATTAATATTGAAGCAACGTAGAAATTCTAACTACAGATCAACGGGATTTCAATGGTATTTCCACTAAAATGAATATTGAAAAAATGTTGAAATTACCATTCAGATCAACGTGATTTCAATGGTATTTCAATTGATATTAAACCTTAGTAAACCACTATTAGCCTTATCTGGCAAAATATTGGGAAATTCATATCCTGCTTTATCTACAGCCAGGATAAAGCTTTATCTAAGCTTGCATAAATAACCATTGACAACTTGTTATCAATTAAGCAAGTGCATTTATTCACTCTTCATCTAGAAATTCACGTGTACTGTGTTTTCCTGCCATCCATAGCATCCATAGCAGTTGCAGTCAGCCTGATCCTCCAGTAGCAGAGTGAAGCGGCACCTAAAAGAAATAGAAGGGGGGGGAAGAGACAGCTGTTAGATGAACTGAACAACAAACTAACAGCTAAGCCTACAATCAAGTCATTTTACGTCTGTTTCGTCGTCGTTTGTTGGACAAACCAGACAACAAGAACGTAAACTTTCTTCAAGAGGATGCTTGACAGCAGTGCCTCAGGAATCAATGACGCAAGGAGAACGCTACTGCGCATGCGCACAAGTTAATTACGGGATGTGTAGTTTTAGGGAGCACCAGATTGTATGGATTAGAAGCTGAGACAGTTGGATTCACAGGTGACACCTGTGCCAGTGTTCTGATTAGCCGGGAACTACTCTGGGAGCTTACGGGCGCAGCTGGCTTTAGGCTATTATGACATCACAGCCATTCAAGTCTATGGGGGAAAAATGAGCTTTTTAACATTTTTAATCCCCTATTTCTCAAAAAGTAAAAGTAAAAGCTATGTGCTCCTGTATTCAGGTCGAGCGCCACTACAAGGTGAAACAGTGTGTGTGTGCAGCCCTTGATCCTGCACCTGGGGAGCGGTTAGGGGTTCAAGGGCATCTCATTCATCTCATGTCTTACGCGTAAATGTCTAGTGTGTAAAGCGACCTTGGGTGCTTTGAAAGGCGCTATGTAACAAATAAAATGTATTATTATTATTATTATCCACAGATGTATCTGTAGAAGCAGGCAGGCTGCCTGAACCTTTTAAGGTGCAGCTCCACCAGCATGCCAGCGCACATTTGAGCAGAACATTGTTGACCATTCGCCTGTTGCCTGCCTTAATGAATTGCATTAACATTCCATGGTTTGATTAGTCGCTTGCAATCTGAATGGTGCTTTTCAAAGCTATCATCCAAACAGCAAGCAGAGCGGGCAGGCTACATCTGGGCCTTTGTGCTCCAGATCACGTTATCTTATGCTTAGTCAAGGATGTAGTGGAGGCTAAACGCAAGTAAACACAGTTTACCCACCTCAATTCCCCACCACAATTTCAGAAATAGAGTTTATCCACCTCTTATTAGAGTTTATCCACCGCTCAAAAGAATTTATTCACCATTTGCAACTTTTAACATTTAATAATCACACTGTATCATCCTCAATCACAAAATGTACACTCATCAACACTCTAGACAACATTGGACAATAACCTTCACCATCATCAAACATTTTCTGAATGCGTTTTCTAAAAATCCGATACCGCGTGGCGCAGTCCACCTTACCACGATCACAGAATTCATAGTATACCCACCCTTTTATTTTACCACGACATCCTGCTTATAGTGCAGTGTGCTGTTTTGAGTTATGAATCATTGGCTGTGTGGAGCAGGTGATAGAGGTTATAGAGCTCAACAGTCATCGTCCATCTCCGCGAGGGATCAGGCTCAGGCTCTATAAGTACAGTTAGTTTCCAATTCACTTCTCCATTCGACGTCTGGAAAAATCTCTACATAAAGAGTTTTAGACCTTGCCTTGGCTGACCAGCTATGGTGTGAGTTGTGATCATACAACATTTAATTTCAAGCAACAACAAAAAAATGAACAGAAAAACAAGATATATTGTGTATATATTTAAATTTTCATCCCATCTGCCATTGTGAATTATATATGTTCCAATGTTTTCCAACGATCCAATGAAATCGGATGGCCATGCATTGCTCCTCAGTAGCAATCTTGCTCGAACAAGCAACCAAATGTTGCCTGAGGCGGGAGCGGAAAGTCATTTCCCTGCAATGGTGATCTTTACCAATCAAAGGCTCTGCCTTTACACGTTAGGATTTTGGGTAGTGTAGTGCTTTTCCATGAAAAAAATGGTAGATGCCGCATGAACTTTTGCTGTCTACTGTATATGAGCATATACAATCACTTAATCATGCCGTAGCTGGTTTTAAGTCAAACTTGGACCGTTACAATTTTATGGCTTATAATCCAGTTCTCAAAAGAGAACATAGATTGTTACTTCCGGAACCAGAGTGACTGGTGACTGTTGAGCTCTATACATTGTTTGGAGCTAAAATAACCTGAAAAGGAAACAACCTGAATGAGAACCACAAATACAACAACAAGCAGAGAAAAAGCCTCACAACAGTCCCATACTTACCTTGGAAATGACTTTATTTGTTGTTGCACCAATGGCGAAACTATCAAAATAGTCTGGATTGCCATGTGTAGAGACAACGTTCCTTGGAGGATTGCAGTGGCGGCGTCTAAAGAGTATCCACGGAACTAGTGGGTCAATTTCCTGTGCAAATTATAGAGTGGAGAGATACAATAGAGAACACATGTTATTTTACGTGCCGTTTCCATTATTTTAATGGATATTTTAATATTTTTTCATTATCTAGACCCTTTTGTTGTTTTGAGCTGCATATATTTGTTCTGATACAGGGTTCTCTTTCTCATACAGTAATTGAATTCTTTGGATCAAGGAACAGGAAATTTGTGTCTGTCTTGTCACGAACAACCTACTCCATTGGCATGGTTATTCTGCCATGCTTGGCCTATTACATCCAGTCCTGGAGGACTCTGCAGCTGGTCATGACTATTCCAACGTTTATGTTCCTGGGTTACTACTGGTAAATATGTAATGTCATTCACACACACACACACACACACACACACACACAAACCTGACAAAATGTCATTGTGCCCTGTTGAGGAAAACTTACATTGTCACCATAGTAGGCAGCCAGGAGAGCTGCAATTTACACCAGAGCTCACTTGTTCACACCTGCCTCGTCAATTTGTGAGCTAAACTAAGTGTCCTAAATTGAAAGATGTTGTCTTTATAGGCTTGTTCCAGAGTCTCCTCGGTGGCTAATATCACAGAGAAGAACACAGGAGGCTATGGTCATTGTGGAAAGCATTGCTAAATGCAACAACACATGTCTGCCAGAGAACTTTCGGGTGGTATGTTGTTTCTTTCACAAAACTACACATGACCATGTCATACATTTTGTAAATGTACAAAACTACACATGATCATTCCATACAGTCTGTTAATGTACAAAACTACACATGATCATGCCATACATTATGTTAATGTACAAAACTACACATGATCATGCCATACATTCTGTTAATGTACTAAACTACACATGATCATGCCACACGTAAGGGATAATGTATAGAACGCTGGTCATTATCGGAAAATAGCCTAAGTCCCGACAGGGCGAACAGGTCTTGTTTCGTCCTGAAGGGACTTATTTTTCGATAATGACCGGCGTTCTATATATTATCCCGCTTGTTATATGGCAACTTGCCAAAACTAAAAAATAAACTCGATGTCTCTTTACATTTATTTGTTACTGTTTCGTCATGGCTTTTGCTGAGAAAAAAAGTTCGCAACACACGCTGAACTTGAATCAAACATTCTTTAGAACACAGCTGATCAACCGTCTGCTTTCACTTTTGAATGAAGTTCTATTGCAAGAAGTAACCAAACTACTCGCGGAATGACATGAATGTGAATAAGAAGCACAAAACCTGTTGCCATTGACAGCGGTAATTATATGTTTGCAGCGGTAATTACATGAATATATCTTACTGTAGAACGTTGGGAAATCCCATTTAAGTCAATGGAGTGTTCTACTAGCATTGTGAAGAGCCGTGTAATAAATTCTGTTAATGTACAAAACTACACATGATTATGCCATACATTCTGTAGTTGTTTAGTTGATTTGATGGTTCAAGCCTAAAAAGAAGGGAACTCTTCCAGAGTCAATTCTAATAGGAGAAATTTACAGCAAAGAGAGTGTGAAATAGAAGTAATTGTATACCAATAGATAGATAGACATTTATTGATCCTTTCGGAAATTCATCTTGCACCATACAGCTCCCTAACCATTAGCTATCCTAGACCACACATGTTTAATACTCTCTCAGCATTTCATATTACCGGTATATGGAACTTTATTTATCACAGTTGTTTAGGAAATGAAAGAATTTCCCCTGGGTATGTCAGTCATTTCTCTCTTACGTCTCCCACCTCCTCTCTCCAGTTCAAAGGGCACAATTTTTGTCATGCGTGTTACTGTAATTTTCCACACAACAACAAAAAGGTTCCTGTATAACCATTAGCTATCCTAGACCACAAATGTTTAATACTCTCTCAGCATTTTATATTACCGGTATATGGAACTTATTTATCACAGTTGTTTAGGAAATGAAAGAATTTCCCTTGGGTATGTCAGTCATTTCTCTCTTACGTCTCCCACCTCCTCTCTCCAGTTCAAAGGACACAATTTTTGCCATGCGTGTTACTTTAATTTTCCATCCTTTAACTGAGGTTTATACATTGATTTTGCAAAATGTCTGCATCTATGAGGTTACAGACAGTAATACACAGGGGCAGGTTATACATGGAAATGTATTTCTTTTTTTTAATTCTTATTTATGATGAAATCACTAATCTACTTCTGATTCATTGGGATATTAGGCACTGTGGTTCATACATAGGTGGAGTTAATACATGGTTTTGTTTTTTTAATTTACTCACAAACAGTGTCCAGTGTACTGTATTAGGTCTTTTGTCTTTCACAGAATTTTGGACTTGTGCGTCAAAGACAGGAAAATTACAGAGTCAAAGTTTCTCATGAGCATTCATTTGTGAGAGACAGTCCCCTACCCATAACCCAAATAAAATTCCTGTGAAATGTATTTGTTGGAATCCATAACTGCTTGTAATTGGAACCTACTGCGCCTTGAACGCTTTGAGATGAAACTGGTTCCAGGTGTTTTCACCAGAACAGACACGCCTTTAAAGCAACACCAAAGAACTTTTCCTCTGTCACACGCACGCTATTTGTTTATCCAGCACTGGCTTTGCAAATAACGATGTCAGACAAGGTAGAATATGTTGCATGATTTTATGAAAGTACGATGTATTGCGACATCAGATGCAAGTCAAATTTGTAGTTTCTTATGTCTCATTCCATCAAACTACAGACCCACTACCCAATCTGGCAAACTTACATAGTGCGGTTAGAGGGCCGCGAAGCGAATGCAGAAGTGCCGTTCACCCTGTTACGAGTTGATTAACCACTGAAACTATTTTGGAAACATTATTTTAAGGTACAAAAAACTCTTTGGTGTTGCTTTAATCCTTAATCTGCAATTGTTCTGTTCCTTATTTTCATCAGTAAAAGATAAAAAGATGCCAGTCTGTTAGATCTTAAGGATGTGGTTATCCTCACATGTGATTTTATGAATACTTGAATATTTTTTTCCTGTATATTTTGTTGTCTCTGTTTAGGTTGAACCCCTCACAGAAAAGCAGGAAGATCTGAACCGTCCCTCGTTTATCGATTTGTTCAGGACTCCAAACATCAGGAGAAACTCTTTTATCCTCATTTATGCCTGGTAACTGCCTACTTGAGACCAATCAAAACATTTCCTTTGGAGTTCTTTATCTGTAAAGTAATTCTAAAATAGTTGGCATACCAGGTTTTGGATATACCAAGACCAGGTAGTTCAAACTGTTCAAATAGGCAGTTGCAGTGCTACTTATACTTGGGGGGTATTTGATGTCAGACTTGTTAATGAATATTGTATCTTGTGCTATGAGAAACAAACTGATAACAAAGGTGATATTGGTGAACATATGCCCAATATCCTTATGATAAAACTTCCAAACGTCATGCCCAAACATGTTTGGATAGACCAAAATAGCTTACTTTGGAGGCAATATACTAGGACACTTGAAGGAAATATGAAGGAAAATCCTCCAAAATAGACAAAAGTGATACGGAAATATCCAGATGATATTCATGACCTGTGCTTCTAGAGCTCAGCCGGTAGCATATGGCTCTTTGGAAGGCCAGACGGTTGCCAGGTTGGTTTCTTCAAGAACACCTACCAGTCCGCCATCCATGAGAGTTTACTGCCATAGCCTACAAGACACGTTGGCCTATCACTTATCACAAACCACTGGATATTATCAAACCAATTAGACACTTTATTTTTTATTAATGAATTATTTGATCATGTGTTAAATTGTATTGAGTGTAAGTGTATTGAAACTATTTTCTTCTAGACAGGGTATGATTGCAAAATTTCAAGGTGATTTTCATCATCAGCAGTCTAACATATACCACACTCAAAAGTAATGGAAAAGCATGCCTGGACAGGCCAAAGATAAATCACATTCAAAATGTGAAAACATTTGAAGAACATTTCTTCACCTTGTTCAGCCTGGACAGAGGGCATCTTGGGGTTTTTATAATACACACAGGAGAGCACTCCTAAATGTAAGCAGTTGGGCTTTTTGAAAGTTGGATAGTAAACTGAAACAGATAAACATAAACCCACTGATTACTTATTACCCTCATCAGTCTAGCAATAAGGTTTCTTAAGTTTAACAGAACCTGATGACCGTTGCACATTATGCCAAGGAAGCATTTTATTCAGCAATAGACTTATTTAAATGAGTGATAACGTAACATATTGATTTCTTTTTCTTGTTTTTACTACCTATGAACCACTAATAACATATTTCTTGGGCATGTTTTCTCTGTTTGATAGTTATAATTCTTCAGTAATTTGGTCTGGTGTGAGGCTAGATTTTGGCAAATGAATTCAGAACAAGTCATGATTAATTAGCATCTATTTTTTTTTAAATATAATCTTAGCCACAGGGAGCAATGCTAATGACTTATTTCCCTTTGATGCAGGCGACTACTCAAAGTGAATACTCCTTATGTCATACTGATACGTTAACACAGACTCATAGTTGTGCAATGTCCTGTTTGACAATTCTTACTGTCACCATATTACAAATATACTTTTAATTTTATTCCTCTGCATGTGGTCTGCTTCCCCACAGGTTTACAAGCACAGTTGTGTTCCAGGGATTGGTGCTACGTCTGGGAATTACAGGAGACAATGTGTTCTTAGACTTCTTAATCTCAGCAGTAGTCGAGCTTCCCACCGGGCTGATTTTCTATCTTACTGTGGACCGGATTGGAAGGCGCCCCCTCATGGCCACATCAAACTTCATTGGTGGTGTCTGTTGCCTGGTGGTTCCATTCGTCCCGCTAGGTAAGTAGCTAATGTCTTACTGAAACGGATATGCTAAAGGGTCAGTCACTCCTGCTACAAACTTTAAGTTTCATGGTTTCATGTTTTAGTTACAGCCTTCAAGTAAAGAAATAAAAAAAACTTGTTTTGTCTATTATTGTTGCATAATGTAATGCTAATGTACTGAACAAGAATGTAGTTAAGTTTGAATAAATGAAAAATATGAGTAATCATTCAATCAATAATTCAGTGTTGTTGATTATATTCCGTCACATCAACCATGCAAATTATACAGATGACTTCTCCTTTTCCTTGTGGATGTTAAGCAACTATGCGGTCAACCTCTCATTGATTTCTTTGGTCTATCATCACAGATCTCGTGTATGTCTTGTTAAATCATGCCTCTTTATCTATTTTACAAATAATCAAATGTCTGTGACTTAGAACTTCTGTGGTTGAAGAAAACAGTGGCTATACTTGGAAGATTGGCTGTTGCAATTGGATTTGAGACTGTGAATTTTGCCAACTCAGAACTGTACCCCACTCCTCTCAGGTGATTCTACACCACTCCTTACACATCATTGATCCTTAGAAAGTGGAAAAGGTGCAAAAGGGTTGGAATACTAGCTGAATGATAAAACATAATTCCATACGTACTTTACTATGTGGTTATTGCATATCTGTTTTCGTTGTGCTGTATCCGTGTTCCTTTAAATGATAAATGTCGTCTTTGTGCCATCCACAGAAATCTGGGCGTATCCGTGTGTTCGTCAGCCAGTGACATAGGTGCTGTGGTGGCCCCATTCTTGTTGTACAGGCTGGCTAGCATCTGGCAGGAGCTTCCTCTCTTCCTCTATGGTGGGTTTGCTAACTAACTGGAATTGTTTACTTTGTATTACAGCAGCCTAGTCAGGTCAAGACAAGTCAGGTTTATTTATGAAACACTTTAAAAACAACACCAAAGTGCTATACAATAGAGAAGTTCAGGTAGGTATTGATCAGGCCCTTATATTGAGTTAAAAGCCAGAGAGTAGAAGTGAGGTTTAAGATGTGATGTGAGCCTACCCCTATCTCCTCGCCCACCACTGGCAAAATGGTTGTACACAAAGTTGTACACAAAGTCATTGAAAATAAATTCTGTTCTGTTTGCTGAATAATGTTCCACTTGCCTACATAATAAGAAACGTACATTCTCAGCCTATGTGGATTAAAAAAGCAGCTAAGAGAGTTTCTGTATGGCTACTGTTTCTAGGTACGATGTCTGTGCTATACAGTGCATTGGTAATGCTTTTACCAGAAATGAGAGGTGTCAACCTGCTTGAGACTATAGATGACCTGGAGAAAATTAAAAGGTATCTTTAAATGTTTCATTTGTTTTTTTATGTTGTTTCACGTTCCTATCATTGATTTGTTTTAAATCTGTTCATTTGCTGTTCACTCTATTGTAGGACCAATTGCTTCTGTAAGGATAAGAAGAAATCAGATGGCATCATCTGACTGCACATTGCTAATTATTCCACAAATCTCGAGAGCTCATCAGGAAGCTTCATCCAATTCCATCACATGGCACCCTTGGGTATGGAATGGATGTAAGAATTTTAAAAGCTCAGATCGTGTAGATTACACAGTCACTCTAGGACCCCAATTTGGACTATCACTCACATGACTGCACTACACTCATTAAGTAGCATTTCTGGTTTAGACATCTTTACAGTCGTAGTTTGTGGGTCATGTGGGTGGTCTGAGAATTTGTATTTGTATGTTGATATAAAAAGGCTGCATTTGGGAGCCAATATTCTGAGAACTCTGAGGGATGTCTATCTTTGCTGAATTGTCGCATATAAAGAAAAACAATGCTGTAATTGTTTACTGAGAGAAATGTACTGGTGACCCACAAATTGGTCTTTGTTTCATTGTGTGTTCTCATGTATGGTGTCTGGCGGCATGTGGAAGGTACCTCATTAAAAGAGTGCTGGAGGAGGGGGGGGGGCAGTATTTAAGAGGGCATTTTGTGTCATACATTTTTCATAATTTTTTGTCTCTATAATTGCAAAAAATATAAGAAATAAAATACCTCATGTGGTGTAAAAATGTACTTTATTTAGTCTGAAAGTATCGACAGAATCTAATTCACGGA
This sequence comes from Alosa sapidissima, assembly GCF_018492685.1. NCBI lineage: Eukaryota > Metazoa > Chordata > Actinopteri > Clupeiformes > Clupeidae > Alosa > Alosa sapidissima. The sequence goes on from NC_055975.1 coordinate 13,954,994, forward strand.
TTGGGATAAATGCAGAGACCAAATTTGCCTCACGGGATCAAAAGAGTATATATACTTATACTTACATATACAGTGGAGTAACCTACTGGAGCAACCTATTGTAGGCTTTGCACTAAAGAGCCTATTAATATACTGTAGTATAGAGCCTATTAATATACTGCAGTATTTTTCGAGATGCATGAGGACCATACTGGAAAATATTTGATTTTCCAATGTTTAACTTTTTTGGTTCTAGGCAGCTGCATGGAGTGACAGTGTTTAACTGAAGCCTTGATGCGCTGAGCACTCAACCGGAATAACCCGGAATAGTGATCACGACATTGGTGGAGTGGCCGTTGGGTTGGGGTTGGGGTAAGGGGGTTTGCCATTAGTGATATTTATTTGAAATGACACTCCAAAGGGCAAGTAGGGGAGTTGGTTGTGTGCCACTGTGGTCTAGTGATCTCAAGACATACTTTTAACAGACAACAAATGAATACATATGTTTTGAGATCTCATTTTTGTGGCAATCTTTTGGAAAATGGAACATGTGTATGGAAATTATCTTTCTATAATGGACATTGGCACAAATCGCGAGTCTATTGATGCAGCTTTTAAGGAGCAGGAACGTGGTAGACTCACCCACATCATTAACCAGTGGAATTCCAAAAGACTCGATCTGTTTGAAATCAGCCAACCAGATCAGGTGAGGACATTTTCTAAACACATTTTACTGTAATTGTCACTATTGTATACACACAAGTTGTACAAATTTAAGTAGCCACTCTCATTCATCAAATACTATATGAAATGTACCAGACGTGCTGCACAATGAGAAGTTACTGAAAGTAATGAAATGGCATATTACACCCAGTCAAATATGATATATTGTGGTCTCATTAGGACCTGAAGTACTACGGTGTGATGAGATTTTACTGGGAAGACCAGGTAGCAGGAAATGTTGCCACCAAGTGCCTGCGTGTCAGTTGCACCGACACTTCCCAGGAGGTCACTGGGACCCTGCTGGAGAAGTTCCGGCCAGACATGAAACTTAAAGTGGACTCCTTCTCTTTGTATGAGGTCCACATCAATAAAGGTATGTGGATCCACTACTTTGTAACTAATATGTAATGTGAATATGGATCCATATTGACAGTGTTTAATCCAGTTATGGAATATAAGAAAGCCATGACCCTTCTCTTCATCCCTGTTATGTTTTGAAGAGGAAAGACAGCTAGAGCTGAATGAGAAGCCACTGCTTGTGCAACTCAGCTGGATTCAAAACAACTGTGAGGGACGCTTTGTCCTGAGGAACACCAAGACTTTACCTCAGGTGTGATTCTCTCTGCTTTGTGCTCTGTATAACCTATTAAAGAGCGATGTCAACGGGTTGGCATATAGTTATACAAAAACCCAGTATGATAGTGCTTGTTAATAGCATGTGCTGTGTTTTTTTTGTTTCTCTGCTATGATAGAATACTGAAGAAGTGAAGAAAGAGAAAACAGGTGTCATCCAGAATTTCAAGAGGACACTGTCCAAAAAAGACAAAAAAGACAAAAAAAGAGACAACTCTGTTGGTCATAATGACAATAAAAATGGAAAAGAGAATGGGTATGTTACTGGTATTTTTCATTACACACTTCAATAGATGTCCAATAGAATCAGTTGACTTACCCACACATGGAACTTAAGTCATAAATAAAACTCAGTTGTTGTACTGTTAGAATTACTACAACCATTAGATGACATTTGATTGGAAGTCAAGTTTTGTTTTTGACTGGAAGAGAATAGATTCTTGATGTTGTTGATGCCTCTTTATATGAATATCTTTCTGTTGTTCTTTGTGTTAAATGTCCATTTAATGACTTTTTAACAGACAAAATGTGAAAAAGTCCACATGCCAGCAACAGGCCAGTCCATCTAAAACACCAAACTCTGATGTTCATGGGAAGAAGTCAGGTGAGAGAGGCTTACGTTAATGAAATTTGTAGCTAATGTAGGCTAATACAAATAGCTCTGACTTAACATAACCTTATTATAACAGTGAAACACCCTAATGAAAACCATATATACAAGGACCTCTTAATCAACCTGGGTTATGGAGAAGGGATTATTGTTTATATGAGGTTTACACATTAATGCACCTTTTCATGTGTGTGTTTACACAATTTTAAACAGCTGTATCTAATTTTTGCCTCTTTACCAACTATCTTTTCATAATTTCTGCAGGAGGACCACAAAATAAGGTACTCTTTCATTATGAAATATTAGATCAATTTATCAATTTTTGTTCAAATTATGTATCTATTTGTACATGGATTTATGTTTGGTTTGTTTTGGGTCTTTACACTCTTGTGACACTGGTGCAAGTAAGGATGGGGGTTGCGTACATTGTGTGTGTAAGCCATTGTTCCTAAAGAATGTGTAATTAACATATTTACCCTCCTTTTCTCAGGCCTCCGGAAGCCAGGGCCCATGCAGATCAGAGCGAGCAGGGCAGGCTCCCCAAAACAAAGACAACTGGTGAGCATGCCTGGGAAAGACCCAGATATACAGCATTGAGTGAAAACATGCTAAAGATCTGTATGAGCATATTTGGCCAAAGCAGACTGTAACCTTTGTTTTTCATGTTTTGTTTGCTTTTCTTTTTCCCAATTAAGTGTAGAAACCTTTGAAAGGTTACATTGGTAGAAAAATAAATACTTGCAAGGAAATGTATAACTTCATAATATCTCAATTTTATAGCAAAAAAGGAATGATTACTGCTAATGAAGCTCTTCACAAATGAAATTAATTTCAATAAATGAATGAATGAATAAGACACTGAATACTATTATGTACAGATTTTTAAAAACGTCCTGTTTTTCTACATGTCAGCCCATCAACACAGACGCTGCCAGTCAGCATTAAGTTAGCAGACAACCGTAAGTAAAACACATGACACACAAATTACATACACCTGCTTGCAAGCTGCCCTTCAGCAACTAGACAGGTACAGAGACATGTACAGGTCAGTGTTCACCTTTCTTGTTCTGATGACATTCTCTATTTTATGTGTCTCAGATGAAGAAGCATTCCTGGTTGCCATAGTGAGCTACACCAGCTCCACTGTGCACTTCCCCCTGTCCCCAGCCTACGCTTTCTACCTGGTCACTCGCTCTCTGATTGGTGGCACTCATGACAGTATGCACCACATTGCCACCATAACAAACAAGATGGTGGCCATGATAGATACTGTAATTGAGGTTAGTCATGATATTCCACACATGAATTTGATAGGTCTACATTTCTGCAGAATGTATATTTCACATTTCACACATAGTACACTGTTGTATTGTGCAAAATGTTTACTTTAGCATTTAGAGTCTAAATTCTATACTCATGAGAAATCAAAAACATTTTTGAAGAGTGTAGGGGTACAAAATGAGATGTTGTGAGATGATCCCATATGGTACACACTCACTGACCTGACCTCTGACCTTCAGAAACACAGGACCATTGCTGTGTCTCTGGCCTTCTGGATGGCCAACGCTTCCGAGCTGCTGAACTTCCTGAGGCAGGACCGAGACCTGAACCCTCTTACCAGGCCAACTCAGAAAACTCTGGCTCAGCTAGTACACCACTCCTTCAGGTAAGAGAGAAGACCGTAATTACCTCCCTGATCTGATCATCATCTGATCTTTGCTGTGGCCTTATTACTGCATCATAGCTATATCCTAACTGTTTTATCATCCACTGTCACCTGTTTTGAAAATAAGTATAATGGTTAGCAATTACCAGCACCATAGGTGTCTCTCTGCAGTAAAATAATCTGCTGTCACACATTAGTTACCAATATGATACTGTTGTTAATTCAATTAACTTTATTGTTGGCATTGTTGACTGATGCTAATATTATTGTGAGTAATTGTATGTGGTTGTGAAATCTGTGCTCTTCAGATACCTATCCCAGCGTCTGCAGAAGGACCTTGAGAAACACATGGCATCTTTCTTGACTGATGCTAAGGACCAGACAACCAAGTCTTCAGCAATAGGTGGCATATAGAACTTCAAATAAAGTCAACTGTACTCTCTAAAAAATATCTTGAAATCAAATACTGGTAGTTACAATAAGGCTTACTTTATAAAGCCCCAGTGTCCATATGAAGGGGGATTAAAAGCCACTGCATCATACCATCCTGTGACCAGTTGAGTAATGAATGACACTGATGTGGTATGGCATCCGTATCTGATAACCAGTCTGTTCCTGGTCTTGCATCCTCCATCTGTGTGCAGAGGGAGTGCTGAACTGTCTGGTGCGAGCCATGAGCTTGTTGCGCAGGTGCCGGGTGAACGCAGCCTTCAGCATCCAGCTCTTCTCCCAGCTGCTGCACTTCATCAGCGGCTGGCTGGTGAACTGGCTGCTGGGCTCAGGGCCGACGCTGAGGGGTCACCACCGGATGTCACCGCTGTGGCTGGAGACGATGCGCCAGCGACTTGCTCTCGTCTCAGCCTGGGCCGAGAGGCAGGGCTTGGAGCTTGCTGCTGACTGCCACCTGAGTCTTGTTATGCAGGTATGTTTCTCTCTCTCTCTCTCTGTTTGTGTGTGTGTGTGTGTGTGTGTGAAGGATCCCTGAAATGTTCTCTGTGAAAAAGTAAAATATTTTTTCCATCTCTACTCACTGTCACACCGCTGTCAAAACAAGCACCACTCTCACTTTCTGACCTTATTACTGAAGGCAAAACACTTATGAAAATACAGTATATACAATTAAAAAGGAAAATGTAATAACAGTTTTGTTTTGTTTCACACAGGCCATAACTCTCCTGAGCATGAATGCACAGACCATGCAGGACACTAAGAGGGTCCACGAGGCCTGTTTCAAACTGAATTCCCTACAGATACGCACACTGACTGCCAATATGCCTACCATACCACGTGTGAGTTGGCCACATGCTTGATACTACTGTATATCTTTAAGCCATCGTTGATACTGTGTCAAACTTTTGAAAAATGAAGGATCCTAATGTATAGTTTGATTGTGCTTACATCCACCCAGGGTATGATTGATAACCTGGTCTCTATGGCAGAGATCACAACAGATAACGTGCTGAAGAGAGAGGGGTGGGAGATTCGGCTGGAGGTGGATGTTGATCTCCACTTGCCTTTCCTCCTGCCCGAGGACGGTTACACCTGTGACAGCATGCAGGGCATTCCACATGGTTTCCGGGACTTTCTGGAGCCCATCTGCCACAAAGGTGTGGAAAAATACCCCACACAACCTCTCGTTAGATTACTGTATATCAGAGGATGTCTGAGAATGTTTCTTCATGTATTAGCTTCACACACAACTGTTATTTACTGGTACAGATTTTAAAGGGTTAACACCTCAAAGTTCAATATATGATTTTTAATATGTATGTTTGTCCATTATAATACAGTAAAAGTAACCCGGGCTCTGTTTGTCATTTTCCAGGCCTCTGTTCTCTGATGTTTCAACCCCTCTCTTCTGGCACTTGGACTGTCTTCTTCAGCCGAACTGACTCTGTGTCCTCTGACACCTCAAACTTGTGTCACGAAACGAACAGCACTGACCTGATGGTCAGTTTAGTGTTAGCACACATGGTTGAATGCTTACACTGATGTTAGTTACCTCAGAAATGGATTGCTGAATTGTACCCTTAGTAGTGCAGCCTGTAGCAACTAAAATACATTTTTTCCCATTAAGAAACCTGATGTGATGATGATTGCTCTTAAGAAACCATTGCATCGTGGACTTGGCCTCAGCATAGTCGCCGCCAAGGTGAGGATGAGCTCAACAGAATTAATTCAGATGTATTTTAGATTAGAGAGACATTAATGATGTCTGCCGGGGCTGAGAGGCAGGGCTTGGAGCTGGCAGCATTAATGATGTATTTCTAAATAATTCTGAAATAGGGATCTGGACAGAACAAGCTGGGGATTTTTATCAAGTCCATTGTGAGAGGTGGAGCAGCACACGTGGTAAGTGCCTAAGGTTGAAGAATGTTTATGTGGATGTACAAACTTTGTTGATAAGATTATCTCATTAGATTTATTGGATCTTGCTACATTTCCAAATAGAACATTCTGTTCTGAACATTGATGTGGATTCATAGTTTTGTATGCTCACTGTATGATTACAGGATGGCCGTCTGACAACAGGAGATCAGCTTCTCTCTGTGAATGGACAGAGTCTAGTGGGCCTCTCCCAGGAGAAGTAAGGAAGGAGTGCAAGTGTATATTTTAAGTCTCATCACTGACACAAACAAAATACCTACAGGCTACAGACATCAATAGGTTTCAATCATTATCTCAGGTTCTGTACAGTTTGTATCATGATCTGTGTTGTTTCAGGGCAGCAGACATCTTGTTGCACAGCAGCTCTGTGGTGAACCTGGAGGTAGTGAAGTCGGCAGCAGTGTTCTATGGACTGGATGACATGTTAATCGAGCCCCCTACAGTCACGACCAGAGGTGAGGCAGCATCAGCTGAGATAGAACTTCATGGAGTCGAAGATGGTGGATAGTATCTGACTGTGAATTTGTGACATTACCGTGGATACCAAACTATTTCATATTATTTCCTTTTCATTATTATTCTACTGTTATTATACCATATGTTGATTGGCACTGCTGTCAGATTCCTTCATCAGGAAAAGGCAGGAAAGTGGCTCATATCTTGTTTTTTGTTCTTGGCTGTCTCCAGCTGAAACAACAGAGCAGATCAGCCCCTGCAAAAAACTGATGGGGATGAGGGGAGACCCCAAAGCTACGGTCCTCCTGAGGAACAGATGGGAGTACCGCTCTAACCCCAACTTGGCTTGTGAGAGGACCAGCATCCTCACATTACTCATGACATGAAACACTTTTAGATTGCAATGACACTTTTGTGTAACTTGATTCCATCACATATACAGTAACTGCACTGAATGGGGTCTATAGTAACCCACTGCTGTGATTTGCCTTTACAGCAAACTTAATTGTACTTAAGTTAGAAATTATGGATGTTTCTCTCATCTTCCAGATCCTCACAATGATTCTTGTGAGATGTCAGTTGACCCAGTCACCCCAGCCAATAAGATCACATCAGTTTCCACAGGCAATTTACTGGTGAATATTCAAGTCTGTTTGTATTTCTACAGTATTCCAACTCCTCTGTTCGTGTGAGCGTCACGGCATGTTTATATTTGTGATTCCCAGGAGGAGCCTGGCTTGCCCCCCTGCCCTCCTGAACCTGTGTGGGGACACCAGAGGGACTACCTCACCCTGCCGACACCCAGATCTCACAGCACTGCACAGCAAAAGCCTGAACAGACCCTCAGCACAGTGCCTTCAGACAGACCTACTGGGGTGAACACTATGGTGGGTGTGACATCCAGTGTTGCCAGATTGGAAATGACGAAATATCGTACCAAAGGCTCAAAATTATTGTAGCGTAGCCTACACATGTCAAATGCACAAAATGCAGTTATTTTTTCTACACAAGCAATTTTTGACTACACCTGCAAATAACCACAATAGATCAATAACTGGCCGTACCTTAGTAGGAAGGTTTAAACTCCACCTCCAAGTCACTGTCGCAGTCGGAAGCCACATCCACTGCTGTGTTGCCAGATGATGATTAGATCTGGCAACACAGCAGCAGTGGATACAGATAAGATGTAGTCATGGAGCGCTACATAGTGTTCATCGGCTTGTAAGCAGGACACCTACCCACTTGTAAGCAGGACACCTACCCACATTCTTAAGACACTCTGAAGAGTGCACAAGTCTATTTAGAGTGTTTGTAATGAGCCGGTTTCGTGGTTTTGTTTTGATGAGATTAACTTTGGAGAACACCCGTTCACATGATGCATTCGAATGGGGAAACACTATGACATCAACGGCAAACTTTCCCAATTCACTGAACACGGCTACACCCCAAAATCCTCCAACGTAGAGAAACGGTGCCAGGCTATCTGGCAACACTGTTATTGGTTCACTGTCTTTCTACCTTCAGATTATGTTGTACATTTGATGCTACCATGAAACAGGACCACATCATGATGGCTGATATGAAATAATAATAATAATAGAATGCAAAGAGTATAGATAATGTGTTAATATTAGTATGTGAATTGTAGTAAGGACTTTTTTTCATTGTTTGTCTGCAGAGATACGCTCGGTCACAGGAGAACTTATGTGAGGAGAGACGATCTCCGTCCGTTCTAGACAGATCACAGATCTGGAAAAGCCAGTATGATCTTGCCAAACAACAGACCACAAGCCAATCCATCGCCATCCCTGTGCAATCAAACTTCAGCACACTGACCAGATTCAGCCACCAAGACCAGAGGAGGGCCTCAAAAACGGGCATTCTCATGAAGACATCCCAGCCCACACGAATTGACGTCCCAGCCTCACCGTCACACGGACTCTCCTTTGTGACCTTCCGACCGCCAGCGGCTTCTCCAGCAGGAAACCAGAGCCACAGTGGCTCTCATGCTCTGATCAGAGCCCCACCGCATGCTGCTCTGCTTCTGGACCGTCAGGGCCAACACCACCCCGGTCTGGTTCCGTCCTGCTCCACGCTGCCTCGCCCTCGCCTCTCTTCTCTCTCCGCGCAACAGCAGAGGCTCTCCGTCAGACCCCAGACCTCAACCCTCAGGCCAGCCTCCACGCCACCAGCCCCAAAAGAGTCCCCAAGCCAAGCCCTCACTTCCTCACATTGTCTCAGCTCCACCCCTGCTAGTAGGCATGCGCAGCAGCCTACGGGTCTGACCGCTGAGTCGCCTGCCGGAAGTGGCCTCTGGCTGGACCCGTGGCGCAGGGAGGAGCGGGAGCGTCTGCAAAAGCAGTACCGCCACCAGGCCGTGGACCAGCTGGAGCAGGAGGTGCAACAGCTGCAGGGCAAGGTGCAGCGCACCCTGGAGGAGAGCGAGCGCCTGCGCAGGCTCTCGCTGGAGTGGCAGTTCCAGAAGCGGCTGCAGGAGTTCCAGCAGAGCGAGAGCGACGAGGACGGGGACGTGGACATCAGGGAGCACGAGCGGCGGCAGGAGGAGGGGAGGACGGTGGTGGAGGTGAGTGACACTGACCAGGAAAAAACACAAGAATGCGTCGAAAAGAGTAGGAATGTCAGAATTCAGAGAGACAGATTGATCGGGGTCTGTAGTGCTACTACTATTTTATCATTGTGTTACGAAATACTTCAATAATAGATCAATATATCCATCCCACGAATCCATCTCTCAGACACAGCCAATGGAACACAGCATCAACCAGCTGCAGAGTAAAGGTCATGAAGACAAAGCGGAGGTCAAGAGCCAGCTTAAAGGAGAGGTCAAAGGTGAGAAAGCAAAGTACTGAAACAACTGAGGTGTAGCAGCATTTGAAGTTAATAATTATTGACAGTTGTGTGGTGTATTCTTGAACAACAGTGTCATTCTACTTCATGTAATTCTCAAGGCACAACAGGAAGTATTGTGGAGTCTGGCTCAAATTACAATGCAATGAATGGAAATCACCAGGGGTAAGCTCATTTGTTTGTGAAGTGCAATATTCAACAATTAATTAGAATTAATAGAAAAAAATCACAGACTAGAACAGGGTTCCCCGGGTCGCAAGAACCAAATGAGCCGACGTCTGTGTTTGGCATGCACGGACAAGAATGGCAGTGTGTTAATAGAGAGAATCAATTTTTAAATGTTTGCGGGTGTATGCGTGTTTAATCTTCGATGCTTTGGCCCTTTGGTTTGGCATGCTTGACAATTGGCCCTTGTGCCAAACTATTTGAGGACCCCTGGACTAGAGGCATAATACATAAATGTTTATACATGCTACAAAGATACATTATATTCATGTAAATGTTTTTGTTGGTTTGCTACAGAGGAGACTTCGATCAAGTGAAGGCACCTGAGAAGCTGTCCTTTAAGGAGCGCCAGAAACTCTTTGCTTTAGCTGTGAGCTCCTAATGTCCTGTAGTGAATGTTTTCTCATCAAGTGGTGTGTAGTCTGTGTGTACATAAATGGAACCAACAGTAATGTGCATGAAAATTACGTGGTACATCACCTGAAAACATTTGTCATTGTCTGTTCAACGTGCTATATTGTGGCTGGTGTTCCCTTAAAGTTTGGAATCTTTTCAGTCTTTGGATATTTTTACCTACCTTTTTTTTATAATTTCATGAATTATTAATTTTCTTATAATGTCTTGAATGTTTTTATTTACCCTTTTTATAATTTTGATGTACAATTAATGTGTCATGTATCACTATGCTGAAAACGGAAAAGCGGTGTAGATTTTACTGAAATGTTCATCTCTGGACCTGGGAGTTGCCAGTCTAAGACCAGATGAAATACATAACTATATAGCCTAGTTTTATGTTAAGGCAATTGTTTTGTTATTGCTGGAAGTGATGATTAAGCTGATTGCTATTAGACATCCTGAGAGAGCTATTACTAAAATAGATTTTGATTTAAAAGCATTGACTGTATGTTTCTGGTCCAAATGGAGACAATCATACAGTAAATACCGTTGGTGAGATTCCGTATATTGTAAATGTGGGTGGCAACAGTGAACATGTGGAGTGCAACATCATGTAACAACCAGGCACATTCCCCATAAAAGTGTCAGTTCAGTGCAGTAGTGCAGCTTCAAAGAGGACATAGCTAAGGTGATCATTGCTCTTTTCTGGTTGTGGGTGGGTTGCAAGAGAAAAAATAGTCTTGTCTTTGTCAGCAGGACTCAGTTGCAATGAATTGTCTCACACTGTGCACTTTGATTGGTGCTGACACATTGAAAGGTTAGGAAAAAACTACTGACTGCAGTCTATTGCAATCTTGTTATGTTTTTTTTTAGTAGCAGTATATTACCAGAAGGGTGAATTGGAACAACATCCAGTAAACCTTGATGTACTATACAAGGCAAAGATTCAATAAATGATTTAAAAATATGACAAAAATGCTGTGCCTCAAAGTTCTTGTTATTGTATCCAGTCATATGTTTTAGTAAAACCGTATCAAATTCTTTCATGTTCATCATTTATGGAAACTCTCAAGATTTGTACAGATGAGGATTCCTTTTGTGACATTCCTCATATCTCAAATGTTCTTGTCTTCACACATTATCCTCACATTGCTAGCCATGCATGCACTCATTGAAAGCTTAGCATATTAGAGGACCAAACTTTGATTAGAAGAAACTGTGAACAATGTTCCTAGCAATATTTAAGCATGAGAAGTTGCTGGTTGTGCAAAGATTTTACTCTGAAACAGGATCAATTTCATTTTACTATCAAACTAGATTCATATAATGGCATGCATGTTATGATCCATTTGACAAGGTATTTGAAAATAAGGATCATACTGACACAACATTAGTAACAGACCATTCAAATCTATCTACATGAGTAGACCTAGGCTATTTATTGGCTAGACTGTGTTGGGTTGCCACCAGTTTTCCACCAACAAAACCCAAGGCATGGATCCTCACAGCAAATGGTCCTCATGTTACATGTTACAGTAAGGATTTTACAATCGAAGTGTATTTGTGTCATCTGGTTTTACAGGGTAGGCCTACAACTGAAATTTAAATGTCTTTCATTTGGACTACCCTCACTTTTGAACCTGGGGCTATCATTATGCTTACATTTAGCCAAGTGCTCTTACACAGGAAGTTTGGTAATTTCACCCTTGCCTAGGCCTTGTTATTTATTAAGGTAACCTAGTTGATTATATTCCTCTTATTTGAACATACTTTAGTTTTATATATATAAAACTAAAGTCTGTTCAAATAATATATATATATATATATATAGTGCAGCTTCAAAGAGGACATAGCTAAGGTAAGGCTATGACACAACGTGGCATCAAGGATTACAGATTCTGCACCTGTAGAATATAACGCTAGTGAGTTCTCAAACTTCTCACATATATATATAAAACTAAAGTCTGTTCAAATAAGAGGAAAATATTAACTAGGTTACCTTAATAAATAACAAGGCCTAGGTAATGATGAAATTACCAAACTTCCTGTGTATGCGCACGAGGCTGAGCGACCATAGGCTACATTGCACGTGCATGGCCCTATGTGCATGTAGGCAGAATTCAAGAATGCAGTAACGGTTAACCTTCGGTGGGCAGTTTCGGACCACAGTAAGTAATTTATGTTTTTTTTTCTGTTACGTGTGATGGTCTGAATGATATGTTCTATGTTGGTCAAAATGCTGTTCTTTTTCTTACATTTTAGGCATGATTAGGGTGATGATGACTATGAAGTCTATGGCTAAGTCCATGTCAGCTAGCCAGAGCTAGCATTGCATAGCATAGCACAGCTAGCATTGCTGGAAGCAGTTTCTAAAACTACATTTCATTATGCTGTGAGGTTACGTTAATTCGTTCTAGATAATTAAATTGATCTGTCAAATTCCCAGCTATGACACAACGTGGCATCAAGGATTACAGATTCTGCACCTGTAGAATATAATGCTAGTGAGTTCTCAAACTTCTCACAAAGAGCATCACCTCGGAAAACAAGTGGCTCTCCGAGTACCACCATTATGATCGGCATTAAAATACAGTACCGTGGGCCAATTTAACTACATATTTTACATTGTATACTGTTATGCGATATTGACAAGCAGCTGTAACCAGGGGTGTAGCCTAGTGGTAAAATAAGAGGTGGGTAAACTCAATTTGGTGATCATGGTAAGGTGGACTGCACCATGCGGTATCGATTTTTGAGAGGAAACTCTAAAAGAGGTGAATAAATTATATTTCTGAAATTTCAGAGGTGGATTTACTGCGTTTACTTGCGTTTAGCCTTCACTACATCCCTGGCTGTAACGTTATAGCATGCTAACCTCTACAACCCAACAGTATTCTGGCTACATTGTGAACAAAACATTTAGCAGAGTTCATTTGAATGCAAGTTTAAACACATTTGCGCAGAGTGGTTCGGATGATAACATCCAGAGCGGATGGGCTGGTTCGTTGCGAGAGAGACAAGGAGAGGCTGCACGAATATTTTTTTTTTATATAGAATCTGAAGTGTCCTATTTATGGGAGAAAAAAACACCCTGGAGGGAGAGAGCGAGAGAGAGAACATACTAAAGTTTGAATAACACTGCGCAAATTGGACAAGCGCCCCCTCAGGTGAAATCTCTGCTCCAACATTTCTCGCCCCTGATTGGTTACATTTTGAAATGTTTGCTAGCTAGGAAGAATATGCAAGGGCGATTGGCTGCAGGATGTTGGCCTTGCCAATGTGATTGGCCTTCAGTCCAAAATTCTTCAACGTGTCTTAAGTAACATTTACCCAGACAGCTCTCACAGGAGGCGTGGGTTCGAATCCCACTTCTGACTTTTCATTGTGTAGATTGTACCAGAGACTTTCTAATGAGGAGACACAGCACTCAAAAAATACTCCATAGAAATGCATGGGGCTAGTTTGTCACGCCAATATGGCCGTTATCTACACATATCCCACCCCTTCCTCGGCAAAACGTCGACATGTGAATACATTGAGCCAATCATATGGTGTGTTGTGAAGACATCGTGCCAATCATGTGTTGTGATCTCGCCGCTGGAGCAAGATTGGTGTCGTGAAGCCTTGCGCACGCGCAGTTCAACCCAAAGACTGTGCCCGATGAGTGCCCATAAAACGTTGGTATATGGCCGCCGAGTGGAGGGACTTGCCTAAAAGGACTTTGATTGTACTCACCTGAAAAAACATAAAGGTAACGCATAAAGGCGTAAAAACGCGTAAAGGTAACGCATCATAAACCTTAATTTGTTTGGCTTTGCTGTGAAAACAGCTTGACCCACAAGGGAAGTGTGTATGTTGGCTTGGAAAAATTGGGCCAATGTGATTAGTATATACCACTGGTATTTTACAGATACCTGTTCATGCTATTGACGGTTACATCTCCACACTCTTTCATTTTATAGAATCGCTCCAGATACGTCATAAGAGAAAAAGAGAAATGGGTACACATGAAATATATCATTTTCAGAATTTTATTGGTGTAGATCAACAAGGGGCCCTGCTGAACAGGTATCAGTGCTGTTGTGGTCATGTTGGCAAGCTGCTGCAACTGCTGTTACAGTTTACACAGACTGTTACATGCTGTAAACAAAGAAAAAGTAGTCATTGCTTGTCAACTGGTAATTAATTGTTAGTTATATTGGCTTATTTGCAGGTGTCGCTCTCTCCGTAATCAACCTGACTCAGAAGCAGTTGCATTCTTTCAGTTTATTGATGCCAAATTCCACACACATGGTTGGCATGTGGTGCATAGTAAAACTGTCACAGGTCCAATCTCATTGTAACCACACTCATGGACTCAGACTTTTATGTGTGTTTCCCGTTAAGTTTGTGGGTGCTTAGGGCTGTTTCACTGAAATCGTGAAGCCCCAACAGCCTCTCAAACTCAATTACTTATCAGATGTTAGTTAAAGGAGAATTCCAGTGTGATTATTGACCTAAAGTGTGTTGAAACAGTTTTTCGATGGGGGTGCCTCGGGCATCGGCCTAGCCATGCAAATAAATCACTGTTTTACACCATTTACGAGGCTCAAAGTAGCTCCATACTTCATTGGTAGACTTCCGAGGGCCATGACATTTAAAACGAGACATTGAAAACTTTGAAAAAGCACTTGTAGTTTACTTACAAGACGATTTATACAGACAGTATCTGCACGGAGTTTGCAGCCATCTTGAATTTAGTCACGATAAGTTGAGCGCAGAGTAGAATGAACAGGTATGATAAGGGATCAGATTCCAAAAATAATTCAGTGGGAATGCATAGATTCCAGTTGCTGCTACTGTCAGGATGTTCATGTGTCATTTGCATACTGTGACTAAGAAGGTGGGAAGTCACGTGTTTACATGAAACAAGTGTGAAATACAACAAAAAGTTGTCATGTCAAAGTTGAGCTGTGATGGCATGTTAGTGTGTATCAGGATGGCCGAGCGGTCTAATACAATACAAGCTGAAGTGCAAAACGAAAGTAGGCCTAACGTTTGCCTACTGCCCCCATCAATGCAGATATTTCAAATAAAAACTAAAAGTATAAAACATATATCCTTAATTAGCCTATGTTGGTTTTTGTGGAAGAGAAAATGGACTGTTTTAGTAGTAGTAGTCTTATTAGGCAGTATGCAGTCAGATAGGTCACCATGGGCATATTTGGATTAGCTATAGATGGATTCACAAATAAATAAATTAGCCTACATTTGGCAGGATACTTGATATACAGGCTAAATGCAAATATGGCAATGTATTATTTTACATTAACAAAATGTAGGAAAATAGAACAGACTGAAAATAAAGTAGGCACTGATCTTTAAAATCCTGTTTCCTGTAGCCTAAATGTTGTCAGTCATTCTTAATATTCGCAATTGGTGCACTGGCATGTTTAACTGTTAGCTGCAGTATAATGTTAGATTATGTGTAAGTTAAGTACAGAACTGACTGTGCTCCCAAATTTTTGTCTGTGCTCTGAGAGAAAGTGGAATAGAACATTATGTCCAATATTCCAATATGTGGTTTAATGTTCTGCATTTCTCATTAGTGGGTCACTTTGATACTAAAAGTATGATTCTATGTAATGACTGTATGATATCTGTACTGTCCCTGTGTATATCTCTGTGTGACTGTGTTTAGAGATAAGCAGGAATATTATGACTTTGCAGTGTTTCACTGTTCTGCATGGCTGCGTCAGTAGCTATCTGCTCCGGATTGCCAGGCTGCCACTAATCAGGGTGTCAGACACCAAACAGGACGAGGACCACAATTGCGTCACGTTCAAAAGTTTATTTAAGGGTTGGGGGTTTCAGGGGTTCCGGGGGGGGTACAGGAGTTCCAAGAGTCTGCGTGTGTGTGTTCCCCCAGTAGCCGAACAGCGAAGGCAGGAGCTGGATGATCCGGGAAGTCCTGGGGGAAACACACACACAACAGCAATTGAAACGAAGCAGCAGTACAGTCAAGGACTAGGCGGTATTCGTAGAAGAGGGACGGAAGGCAGGTCAAGATTACCGGGGCTGAAGAACACAGAAGTAGTCGAGCGGGTCCGGGATCACAGGCAAAGAGTCAGAGGCGTTTTCAATAAACAGGCAGGTAACTGGTGCTGGTTGCAGACGATCTGACAAGTGTGGACTGAAAAGCAAGGCTTTATATAGAGGGCATGATGAGTGGTGAATGCAGTGCAGCTGGTAGGTAACGAGGGTGAGGCAGAGCAGAGCAGGAACAGGTGGAGGTCATCAGACTTCAATCAGCACGTGTTACCAGGCAGAGAGAGAGCTCATGACACAGGGTCTGATTCAGTGTAGTCCACGTGAGATGGGATGACCAATGCCATCTCCCGTCAGCCTGGAAGGATACTTAAACCCTAACTATTTCCTTGTCTAGTTAGAGCAGCTGATGGATCTTTAGGTGAAGTCATGCTGTCTCTCCCTTGATGCGCATCATTGTAAATAAACTCTGTTCCTGATTTCTCATACTATTGGTCTGACTGGGTCTCTATTAAATCTATGGTATCAAAATTACCAACAGTTTATGGAGGTCCCACCGAGATAGATATGGATTAATTTGGATCTATTGAATTAAGGATTGTTCTTTTTACCAAACTTACTGTGTGTGATCCCTCAGCCCACTGGAAAGACGCGCTCTCGGTAAGTAGTACGTTTTGTTCCTTTAAAGTGCTACAGTCTAGGCAGAGTGGTACGCTGCAGCAACGCTGGTCGGTCAGCTGTACGCTATCAGGCTCGCTGGACAACAAGGGAGAGGGAGTTGAGCAAGATTACTGTTGTATGGGTGGTACGCTGCAGCAACGCTGGTCGTTCAGCTGTAAGCTATCAGGCCCTTGACAGAATTGGGCATTTGGCCCCGAAAGAAGGAACAGATTGTGTGCGCACACGAAACCGATCTAAGTCAACGAATCTCCTGAGAGTCAAAATGACCAGTTGGGATGCAGGAAGGGTTCAATTGTCCATCCAGGTTGCCATGGCTATGATTGGCGATGATAGAGAGCATGAGGCAATTAAAGCAGATATGGTTAAAGATGGCTATCAGACAAATTGGAGCGTAAGGAAAGCTTCTGAATGGATTCTTCAGCTGCAGCCAGATAAAAAAAAGATGAGATATGCACGGTTTTTGGTGAGTCAGTAAAAGAGGCTTCTGAGACAATGTGTAAACTAGCTGATGAAATGTTGGGAGAAATCCCAGATGCGATTGTCGCTAATTCTAGGAGTCCTATTGAACAAGTCAAAGCCATAATTCAACTAGCGACATACATTTCCAAATCCATTTCTGAGGGTGAGGGCAAGAGTGCCATGGCAGCAATCCAGAGAGCTAACTCTGGGCCCATGGCCCCTCCTGCTGGAACAGGCCGTTCTGATAATCACCCTCCTGCTGCAAACTCAAGGCCACAGAGTGTGTATCCATGCCTGCCCAGAGCCCCCACCGCATCCCCTTCCAAAAAGGGCTCTGTGCCTCAGATGGCTCCTATATCATATCTAGGTCAGGATGCTCTGCATCAAGTTGCCGATGCTGACACACTGTTTGTAAGTTACGGAGGTCCTGCTCCTAAATTTTTTTAACTTGGATGCACAAGTGCTCCTGAGAATTTTTTTTAGTGTAGAGCCCTGTATTTACACAGATATATAGCAAGTTGTAACAAACTTTTCATGTTTTGACAAAGTATATGTTATGTTTAAATACTGCGATTGTCATTTCCATTAAGTGCACAGAGTTGGTGTTCAATTCGAGATGACACTATTGAAAGTGACACACTACATGAGTGAGCACATAGTGCACTCACTACACTGGATTAAAGTGGATGGTGAGTATGTCAGGATGGCCGAGCGGTCTAAGGCGCTGCGTTCAGGTCGCAGTCTCCCCTGGAGGCGTGGGTTCGAATCCCACTTCTGACAAAGGCTTTTCATTGTGGAGGTGGTATAAGCCTGTGCCTGTGTGTGCTAGGTTGAGAGGATGTTAGATCTTTAGAGAATGGTATGTGCAGTGTGTCACACCGAGAGTTACATGCCCCGCCTATCCATCAATAACACAATCAGCAGTAAACAAAGAGACATACCAGAAGTGAGTGACAGCTTTAAGCAGGCTTTGGGGTAACTTCATCAGACGTTCGGACAGCCTACTTTTTATTTGCGCAGGTGTTTATGAAGTTAGGGAATTCTCAACATCCAATTCTAAAGGCAAAAGTATTGTGTAGCCTAATTCTCCATATCCAAATCTAATAGTGGAATTGTTGCGTATCACAGAGCTTTGTCACTTAATATAGCATAAATGTTTGAAGCTTGTAATTCATATTTTCTTGTAAAAAATATTGCATTTCCTGCATATTAGCTGTAAATAATTCCTGCAGAAAACTGCAGTTTTCACACTTGAAGTAGTGCAGTTAGTTTAAGAGCTACCTATAGACTAAACAAAATTATAGGCTTTTTTTCTGATGGGTTTGGATTGGACATTTGGATTAACCATGATCATAATTCACAAGATGGATTAATCAAATCAGGGATAGGCCTACAGAAAATGTGATCTTTGTTTCTGTTTGTTGCAACTTGCCACTGATGTGATGTTTAATGGTTGACACAATGATTTTGACATATGATGAACGTATAATTCTATTAGCGAAATTAGTGCTTTCGAGCAAAGTTTCTCTGCTACATGGAACATTTTTATTTTATTTCACATTCAATAATAATAAAGTTTGAAGTCTTATAACTTGGGAGCAAGTCTATATGGTTGTTTTGTGCATGGGTTTACATGCTTCATGTAGTAGCCTGCTTACAGCTGTTGAAATGGCACTTCTGGTATGTCCGGTTGTTAGCAGATCACGGGGCATATGACACACTTCCTGTGGTGCACAACACAGGTCGCTGGAAGATCTAACTCCTACTGCAAAGGTTGCACTACAATCCTGTTGAAAGTGACAATGAGTTAGTAAGCATAGAGTACATTGTATTAAATTGTGCTGCTTTATTTGTATATGTCAGGATGGCCGAGCGGTCTAAGGCGCTGCGTTCAGGTCGCAGTCTCCCCTGGAGGCGTGGGTTCGAATCCCACTTCTGACAAAGGCTTTTCATTGTAGAGGTGGTATACGTTTGTGCCTGTTTGTGCTCGCCAAAGGTTGCACTAAAAGCAACAAAAATAGTAAATGCTATGCATAAATGTCAGAGAGGAAATACTCTATCGGTTTCTTTCTTAAACAGGTACCACTGTATGTCGTGGGTAACAACTTTTGTGGTACAATTCTATGCTCCATAAAAAAAAACTCTTAATATTGTTAGTATTATGTTGGTAAGGGGTGAATGAATTTTAGGTTGTGGCCATAAGTAGTATAGTTAGGGGAAATTAATTCCGTGTGTGTCTTGTCAGTTTACAGTCAGGATGAGGTTGGTTCAGGTCGCACTCTCCCTTTGAAGCGTGGGTTCAAAATTCTCAATTTGATTGTGAATAGCATAGCCTAATGTTGTAATGTTTGTTCAAATATGCAATTAATCTGCAAAAATGCACAGAAGATGCTGTGACTATTCACTCAGTCAATAAATAACATTTATTGGGACTTGTTGGGCTTATTGATTTATACACAAATGCACAGTATTGCAAAAGAACCTGGCAGAAAGGCTGCCAAAGATCCATACCAGTTAGTAAGCGGTAACAGATAGGTGTTTAATAGTTGCACTGAAATGAGAAGTCATCATGATGTCATTTGATTTGTTGGTAAAACTGTACAACAGTTTTCTCCTGTTCACTAGTTTCTATAGAGCCGCTACGGATCCTGCGGATCTCTCTAATGGCCTCTATCCCACTGATTTTCTTCGTCTTCACCAGATAACAGGCCAGCATTGTGCCTGTCCTTCCATGGCCATGCATGCAGTGGACAGCAACCCCCTGAAAAATAAAGGAATGGGTCAGTGAAGGTAAAACATGAACAGACAGCTGAAGTGTAACAGGGCTAATTGATAATTTAACATACTCACTCAACACAATATTACAGGAACTCTTGCCCTTTGGCTAGTGCCATATTCATCTTACCTCCCCCTTGGCATTAGCCTCTTCAACGATACTCAAGAAGCGATGGATTTGATCAAAGGTGGGAGCACAAAAGTCATGTATTTTGATGTGATGAAGCGTCAGTGCTGGGCATGTATCGTGATATGGGGGTTTTCTTTCACATAGGCTCACTAGATGTGTAATGCCATTGTCTAGAAGGTACTGATAGTGAGCCGTCATCCTAGGCATTGCCAGGCCAGCCAGTTTGTTTGGCTCTACCCAGGAGAAGTTAGGAGGCGGTGAATATGGCATCTCTGCAACAGAACAAATGAGGTATTTAAAGAACATTTTAAGAAAGGCATTGGATTACTCTCACTGTGTATCAGTATTCTGGGAAAATATATCAGTATGATTAGGTAAGGGGCAATGCCACGCAAAATGGACTTTTGTCACATCCATAACACCAGTGAAATGCCTTGGCATTTGTATGATGTGAATGATAACATTCATTTTTTGCGCACTTTTTCTCATGTACATTCTTCAGCCAAAAATAGCAAATGGTCAAATTTCATGTAATATTTCACATCATACCATACCATCACATTTTATTGGCGTTATGGATGTTACAAAAAAAATAATTTTCCATGGAATTGCCCTAAGCCTAAGGTATATTGTGTGGATACAATGCCTTTGAAGGTAAATGGCAAGTGGACTCATCTTAACCAGTCCATGAGCCAGCAGAGAAGTCAGTGCCACGAGAGGGCACCAAACCAAATCTGTTTTATTTAGTTTGTCTATGCCCTCACATGACAAAAATGTGTGATGGATTTTCCAAACTCACAGCTGAAGATTTCTACAGCATCTTTAGTAAATTTCCCATCGAAATGAATGGAATTTTATGGATTTATGTGAAAAAAGTGAACGCCTAATATACTGTATTTTGGTCTGTACCGTGAAGGGAAAACTGATTTAACCATATATTTTCTGAAAGCTTATACCCTCAGGATGTGATCTAACATGACATGAGACATGTTCCACCCTCCTCATTAGTATGCTGCTCATGCATAATACATTGGGTATTGGTAAATAGAATATATGGCTGATACCTTTTTGGGCTGTGCCATTTAGGGAAAACTGATTCAACCACCTAAACCATATACTTTCTGAAATAATATATCCTCAGGATGTGATCTAACATAGGTATTGACATTTCCAACCCTGCTCATGACTTTGCTGCCCATGCATAATACATTGAGTATAGGTAAATCAGGTGTATTGAGTGTTGAGTTGTGTTTCTATATTGAGTGCTCTTTTAAGCTTCAGCTGTATTTACGGAGATGATACACATGTCATATCCACGAATACAACCTTAAGCAAAGAATACAAGAATTAGGCAAGAAGTCTTGTAGTCATGCATGCACGCATGTCAGCGTGTGACTGTCAAGTGAAGGAGTCATGTTCAACACATTACCAGTCAAGGAAAACATCGGCTAAAAATATCAGCCACTGTCGGCCCCTCTTTTACTTAGAAATTACAAAATATCTAGGATGGTGGCTTACTTCAAACAACCCATGTATACTGTATAATGTTAGTTACCATTAACCATATTAGTTACATGACTCGCTTATCTGCAAGTTGGTAATATCCGGTAATATCGTCAAAACTCCGTAGCCAGCACCTAGCTAACAGTACATGCACAAGGCTAGCTGGTGTGAATTATGTATAACTTGCAGTAATGAATGATGAGCAATTTATAGCGTTCAGTGTCAAAAAGAAATTGTATTACCTACCTCAAGCATTAATTACAGGGCCTTAATCGAACGTTAATTCATTCTTGTTAGCCAGTCAATACTAGGTTAGAGAACATAAGCATTTCTCATCTGGCTGCTCTAGTTATGGCTACATCTAGCTAAGCTAAGTGCGGTCTGATGTTTTCACTGCATAGCTAGCACAGAAAACTGGCTGATGTAAGCATTGAACATTAAGTAGCAAAGCAAATCCAATGGTGAAGTAAACATGTTTGGAAGGTGGTAAGTTCTTTCATCAGTAGTAACTGTAAGAAAGTATTAAAACAAAAATAAAGATGCATCGCGATGAATACAGTGTCTACGTCATTATTTGTCGTAGGTAATCTTCTCTGTATGTCAGGATGGCCGAGCGGTCTAAGGCGCTGCGTTCAGGTCGCAGTCTCCCCTGGAGGCGTGGGTTCGAATCCCACTTCTGACAACACTTTTTCACGTGTTTGCAATAATATGACAAACTCCATCATAAGTAATGGCAAGTACTTGCAATGCATTTCGTTGCCTAGGAAAGGGATGGTCGGTGCACATGGCAACCTCATAATTTATGTTGCAACCTATTTTTTACAGTCTATGGTTGCAACAGCAAAAAAAAATGACCAAATTTCGAAATAATCAAACCATAAACACATTGAAAACTGTATCCGGTTGTTTTGTCCGACGTCACAGGTCCAACAGCTTTTTCGTCAAAAAAAAAACTTAACCAGCGCAGCCGGCCAGTTTTCGCAACTTGTAAACCTTGTCACCATCTCCTCTTTCAAGAGTAAAACAAAATCTCTTAAATTTAATAGAACAAATACTGTAGCTGTGCAGCCAGATGATGCAATCAAGGGTAACGTCCAGGCTTCTGCGAAAAATAAATTTTATTAGGTTGAGGCAACAAGTGAGTAGTAGGATGACATTTTTTTTAAAAGGCTACTCTGAATAGTGGAAACAAATAGTTTATTTTACTGTCTATGGAGAAAAACAAGTGGCTCTGAAAGCCGTTGGACCCGGAAAGAGATTTATGATCCCATTACTGCATCATCACTTAATAATCAAATTACAAACTCTGATTAATCATTAGTTCACATAAATGAAATAACTCCATATCATTTTGAGAACCAAACCTCCCCTTTCATTTCAATCGTGTATAGATTCAAATCATACGAGATTCAGAATAGCTAGAAGAGGAAGGCTTACGTTTTAATCTAGTGTTTCTTATTTTTGGTATGCAAAACATTTGCATTTAACACCTGTGATTACATGTGACTGATCTGCATTACAGTCGTGGAATTTAACAACAACAGCAGGCACATGGAAGTTGAGTGTTGCATATATTTGTGGCAGCAAAACTGGGTAGATGGGTTATAGTTCCTCTGACATAGACTCAGTCACCCTGATGACTATTTTTCCGGTGTTCTTGTTGGCCTCCATGTGCTGATGTGCTGCAGCAATATCCTGAATGCTGAACACACGGTCAATGACTGGCCGTAGAGCCACAGATGAGTTTAGTGTCTCAAAATGAGGCAGAGCTCTCTCTGAAAAGGCCTTTACCAGCTCAGCTTTATACTGAAAAACAAACAAAAAAAACATCATTCACTTGACATTTACGGTAAGTATACTTCTACATTATATTTGTCAAGTATTGTACCGTTTCCATTTTTCTGGGTTTAGAAAAGTAACCATCAGTCACAACAAAGGGCAAGGTACTAACAGAACTAGTGGTTTGTCTTTCGTTAGCTGCTGTGGTGTCTGAGTCTCACCTGTAGACTGCGTGACCGGAGCAGGCTGCATAGCAGATGACCCCGTTTGGACAGGAGTTTGCCCAGCAGATCTCCGTCTACATGTTTGCCTCCCATGGCGCCATAGAGAACCCACCGCCCATCCATAGCCAGACACTGTACATTTTTATTCCAGCACGAGCCACCCACACAGTCCAGAATAACATCTGCACCTCGGCCTACGGAGTTGGAGCCCATTTTTACTTATGCATGTGGTGTGAAACATACTACTTGGACTGGTGTCAACATCAAAATTTGGTTTTATAATAAGAATAAATAAAATGCATAAGTCTTTTAAAACCCCTTTGACATGCCACCACTAGTATATACGTTACTGCATGAATTTAGTTACCTTTGGTAAACTCCATGACCCTCTCAGAGAAATCTTCATCTTTGTAGTTAAACGCAGCAGCTGCTCCAAGATTTTTAGTCATCTTAAGTTTCTCTGCGGTCCCTGCGGTTACTACTGGAATGGCCTGAGTCAAGCGAAGCAGCTGAATGGCAGCAGTGCCAACCCCACTGGCTCCAGCATGCACAAGCACAGTTTCTCCTGGCTGCACTTTAGCTACACACACACACATACTCTATTTCTTCCCAGAGACATTTAAGTTTCTTGACTGTAATTAAATCTCAACATTAAAAGTCAAAGTATACACCATTTACTGCATTTTCATTGGCTGTCAGATTTGTATTTTAATACTGTGTGTTCATGCGGGCTTCTGTGTTGACTACCTATGAGATGAAGCAGCTGAAAGGCCGTTAGCCAGGCCTCAGGGAGAGCAGCAGCTTGGGTAATGGTCAAATGAGCAGGAACTGGCATGACCAACTCTTCTGGTACAGAGACAAACTCTGCGTATCCACCCCCAGAGAGCAGGGCCATGACTCGCTGCCCTGGAACCCACTGTCCTCCGCCCCCTGAACCCAGGGCAGCCACCGTCCCAGCTGCCTCCAGGCCCAGGATCTCGCTTTCACCAGGTGGGGCTGGGTAAAGTCCTCTTCTCTATTATAAAACAAAGAATCAACAAACAAAAAAGAATGTGCCGTGAACATGCCCTATCTAGCTGTTATAAGACATGTTAATGAGTAGCATACCTGTAGTAGGTCAGCCCTGTTCAGAGCAGTGGTATGGACCTTAATGAGGATCTCTCCTGCTTTGAGCTGAGGCCTGGGAACTCTGCCCACATACAGCTTCTCAGGACCGCCTGGATCATCAACACATACTGCCAGCATGACCTACAAGTTCGAAATTAGAGAACATTTAAACCAGAGTATCTATAATTGGAAGAAACAATGTGTACAAGATATACAAGGGCTACAAACGTTTTCTCCAACAGCAGATTCTGGTTGGTCCAACATTTTGAGGAAGCTGGCTTCTTGAATTGTGTAGTAGTCTAGTAGACGAGCAGAACATAGTCGGATAAACTGCGTTAGGACTGTTGCAAATCATGTCTGCACATTTTAAGCAGAGCGTTGATGCTCAAGAGATTTTCCTGATGTAAATACATTTCGATTTTTTGCGCGACTAATACGTTTTAAAAGTAATTTGACGTCCTATAAGATGCAACATTTCGAAGATTATCATTGCAATATACTCTCATTATTATTTCTACTACTACAACGCAACTGTGTGTACTCTTCCCCTTGACGAGCGAAGCAATCGAGGCTAAACTTGAACACCGCAAAAGTTAGTAGGCCTACTTACTTGTTGAAGACCTGTATGTCATTAACCGTAGAACTGGACGAGGAGCATATTATTTAGTACATATTCTGCATACGCCACATAAAAACGCTTGAACTCAGCGTCCAGTGTTACAACAGATTCCTTCGAAGTCGATTTGGTGCACCACTTTTTCTTAGAAATAGCCAAATAGCAGAGTTCAAACGACACCTAGTGGCAGAATTAGGTGCTGATCGTGTAAATTTAAAGGCACAAGGGGTCTACAACAACCTGTTCTTCAGGACAAACAAAAGCGTAATAACGGCCAACCTCCCATGAACAATGATCACAATTCACCATGTGAACATGCAGATAAACACACCACAGGACTATGGT
The DNA here is from genome assembly GCF_018492685.1 of Alosa sapidissima. Lineage (NCBI taxonomy): Eukaryota > Metazoa > Chordata > Actinopteri > Clupeiformes > Clupeidae > Alosa > Alosa sapidissima. Next base: position 13,980,584 of record NC_055975.1, read on the forward strand.
TAGTGAGCAAAGAACCATATCTCTTAATCAACTTTATCAACAAAGAAGTACAGTGGCGAGGTACAGTAACAATTATACAGACAATCCTTTTTTATTATTTTTTTAATAACAGCATATAGCTTCATTTTCATATTTGTTGCAGTAAAGGTTACTATTATATGTTTCTGTGTCCCAAGTGATCACAATGACAAAACCATCAAACTACCGGAAGCCCAAGCCTCTACAGTATGTTGATGTGCGACAGATGAACAGCACAGAGGAAACATACCTCCAACACAGACTGAATCACCTTTGCATTCGGCAGACACTGGTTCTCAAACTGTTGCAACAGGACATAAACTCCCTGATGCAGGAGCACCGGAAACTACTACATGTGCGGGTGTGTGAGCCTATTGCCACTGTTGACAACACTATGAGGGAAATCGTGGAAAATCGGCACAGGAGGAAACCATGGCATCGCCACTATAGCCAGTCAGCCCCTCCTGGAAGAGTTTTGATCTCTGGCAAAGATGCTTCTCAGGCTAATAATGATCCTCTTGTGAGATCACAGAGTTCTCACTCTGCTCCAACCCTCTCCCACGTCCAAGAGAGAGAGTTAGAAGATGGTGGCATTATGTCTATAGTGCAACTGAAGAATATGGCTTGCATCAACAGCATTTGTGAGAGAGAGCTAGCTAGCCAGAGAGAGTGGCAGAGGCAGGAGAGAGAGCGGCTCAAGCAGATACAGAGGGAAAGACTAAGACAGAAAATACACACCTTTTTGAAGACCCTCGACCACGTCCCGAATGAGCTCATTACACAATTAGCAAATACTGGTAAACAATGAGCTGGGTCTTAATCAACCTGCGCTATTGCTTAACCAAATCAGATAAAATGTAACTGAAATATCTGGTCGGATTCGTTTTTTGTATTGCTGCTGTTATTGATTATAACAAGAGGTGTTCAAATAAAAGGGGAAGAAAAATATGAACACAATCCTAGCTCAGGAACTATTTACAAGCATCTTCATCACATCTCCATTTTCTTCCTCATTCATCCGTATCTTGCCCATAGTCACTTCAACATTGCCTCATTCATAGTTCTTTGACAATGTGGCAGGAGTAATGACCGAGTCGGCAAGGTGTGGGCTAAAGTCTACATTATCCGCCCTTCGCTCCTCAGGGCCAGAAGGACTTTGTGAGGGGGAGTTTTTAGGAACAGAGACTTGACCTCCTTCCACTGTGGTTCATCTGGCAGCAATTTGTCTGTAAGAAACCGACACAACGAGGGACTTATTATTGTACTGAAGTAAACCTAATAAAATCATAAAAAAAATGTTTTAAAACTATGCTCCATCATATATTGCTTATTGTTTGAATGGTTAATGTTACACGCACATATTAAGTTACAATAAGGCAGGTGGTGAAAGACTATTTGATTGTTACTGAATCGATTGTTGTAAGAACACTTAGGTCTTGAAACTGATATAACATTACATGAGCCAGCTAAGCGGATGTGCTTTTGATTCCAAACTTTTATAACTGATTTATAACTTTAAATATTTTGTGCTGATTCAACAAATTCCAAAGGCATTATATAGTCTCTTATTAGCAAGTGAAGTAGTTAACCTGATAACAGACTTGCCTTGTTATGACCAAAAACAGTACAATTATAAAATATCCTGCTGTAAAAGCTGAAATACCTAGTGAACACAGCACTGAAGTAACCATGTTCACAACCATGTTCACTAGGTAGGCATAATCCAGCGTGGACCTGAAATCTGTACAGCACCCAAGCCCAAGTCGAAACACTCACTGTTGGACTCCAAGGTAACCCGAGTGGGTAGTGCTTTGAGTGGATCTCCATAAAGCAGTGAAAGAAGGACGGCTGTGTCCTCCTCTCCTGGAATCTTACACATCAGCACCAGCACGGAGCACAGCGGGTTGGTCTCCATCACACTCACAGTCTCCATCTGTTCCTAAGGGGCGAGGAGGCGGCGGAAAAATGCAGCATGATTTTTGTTCTAACACCAGAATGGTTATCAAAGCCTGTGCACGATATTTAGCAAACATGCACTTGTTTTGACCTATAAGCAATCAAGATCAAGATACCCCCTCCTGGCTATAAATGTAAATGTAAATCAGGTTTCTAGGCCAAGTATATTTGCGTATACAAGGAATTTGGTCTCTGCGTTTATCCCATCTGTGAATTAGTGAACACACAGAGCACACGGAGCAGTGAGCTGCCTTGCTACAGCGGCGCTCAGGGAGCAGTGAGGGGTTAGGTACCTTGCTCAAGGGCACTTCAGCCATTCCTACTGGTCGGGGATCGAACCAGCAACCCTTCAGTTCCAAGCCCGAAGACCTAACCAGTAGGCCATGACTGCCCCCACTTATCGCCACCTATAAACCTGGAGTCAGAGTCAGGGCCCAGCCACAAGCTGATTCAACAAACCAAACCCTTTTGCAGTGCCTGTTCCATACCTTTATGAGTTTGAGTTGATACTGTCGGCTGGCCAGTCCATTGACATGCTGCCAGAGTGAGTGAAGAAAGCCAGGCAGGTCAGTCTCAAGGTTCTCTTGGGCCAGTGTTTTCAGTGGGATGAAAGGTGGGATGTCATGGCGGTGGATGCGCACACCCCGGGTTAGGTCCAGTTCCAAGTGGTAGGTGTCGAGGTAAGTGTCCTCATAGGCTGTGCTTAAGGAGAAGCTAACACGCTTGCCAGAATCCACCTCTACTACATCATACCCACCTGAAAAGGGAAGCAAGGTAAGTCACAGAAAGACTCTGCATATGTCCTACAGTATAATGAATGACCCGTTTTCAGCAGGTCCAGTAATGATCTGTTATCTGATATTGTGAGTATTCAGAGGTAGATTGGTTAGTAAGGAGATTGTATGAAATGGCATTGTATGCACATGTGTGTGCAACCTATGAGAGGACATAATTTGAGCTGGCACTGTGACTATGTTACCAATGAGGTGATGGGCTCTGAGCATATCCTTCAACTGAGTGTGACGAGACATCAGCAGTGGTAGGGCGAGTTGGGAACTATTGACTCTGTTTTCCACGTCATTACCATCCATAGTAATCCCATCATCCAGTGCAGCCTTTGCCTCCTGCAAATATGCAAGTATTACAAGTTTCAGCAAGTGTCAAATGACAGGCAATGTGCAATACAGGAGGTGTTCTGAACTGAACTCAAAATAACACAACATACTAACACATTATTTACTGAAAGAGAATTTTTTTTTATTGAATTCTTCATTTGGAAAAATGTTCCAATGGGTCCAAATGAGTTTTAACAACATTGTCAGCTAGTATTATAACTTTGTTACCTTGAGTTTCTGAATTTGAGCTTTGAGTTGGTTTCTTTGCATTCGGAGAGACAATGCTCTGCACTTTAGTTGATGTAGCCTGTCCTTCTTCAGTACCTCCTCTGGATCTCGACTTTGGAAACCAAGGGCTCCCATCTCTAACCTCTGTAAGCAGCTGAGAACATCTATTAGAGAGAGAGATAATCGAAGCAGTGTATGTGATCAACTAGATAGTAAGCACAAACAATGTGGGCCCCATAATAAAAAATAATAATAATAAAAAAAAAAACAGTTGAAAACCATGCACATATATGGGGTTGGCTGTTGTTTGCTTGTTTAAATTGCTATGAACAGCTAAACCGTCATTAACAGCTAAACTACAGCTAAACCTTCAAATCATTAAGCTGGTCATAAGCATAAGCTGACAAATGTTGAAACCCAGGAGAGCAAAGATGGCTAGGTGTTTTTTCTTTTCAGCTGATCATATAAAAATATACCTTAGGCTGGTCAACCATCTTAAGCACCTTAAAACTGAAGTTGGTATTTTCAAGCAGCGGTGACTCATTTTCAAGTCTATACTTACTGTGATCTCTCGCCTCCATGACTAAGGTAAGTTGGCCCTAAGTTAGTTTTGACTGTTCCCAATGTTCACTTTTCATTTGGCGAACGTCGCTAGCCATTAACCGCGAGCAGGAAAAGAGCAACACATCTTTAAGCTGTTTTTCCCCCTTCTGTCCAGCTCACAGCTGATGATTTAACCAATGTTAAACAGTGGCTACTACTACTAAACAACAAAACGTGTAAGCTGTAACCATAGACAGTAAAAGAAACGTTAAGGAACAATCTCAACGTCCGCAGTTAACGTGTTATCAAATTCCGCGCGTTTTGCCTTTGAAACCGGAAGGAAGGAAGGAATGAATGAATCACTTCGAGTGCGTCAATGCGTCCATGTACTTGCGCAAGGGAGTGTAGAGGGCACCTCGAGACAGCGCAAAAATAATAAGCACGTGGTAATTCGAATTATGTCAGATGATATCGATAACTGATTTGAGTATTTAAAGGTTTGCTTGTGTTGGGTGGGGTCTTCATTTCTGATTTGGTTACGGCTGTACCATGATAAGTGCCTGGATTCTACTTCCTCACATTCATACTATGTCACATTAACATTATCCAACATGCTTGCTTGCTAGTCCCACGCGAAAACTAGTAGCCTAGTTTTATTACGCCTACATTTTCCTGTAACCTTACAAATTATGGCACGCCCTGTGATGGAGGGGCAATTTCAGACTCATTGCCACATGGCTGTTACGGACACAACGTGTTTTTGGCGGTGTTATTGGTCGAAGAATTCACCTGTTAAAAGAGCACCGACCGTGAACGCATGAAGGTAAGTAGCTAGGTATGCTACATCGTTTCAGCAGAGATGATCCCCGTGTGGTTTTTGATTTAATGTGTTCAGATAACGCAAGAATAAGGTTAAAAGTATCACGTCTATTTATACCTTAATTGGCTATTTTGTTCGCGGAGTGAACTCTTCATACATAAATACTCAAAATTAACACATTTTAATGACTGCGTGTGCGAAGGTGTATTTAAAATCTAAATTCTAGTATTTGTATAAAGGTCTGTGCTGCTGGCCAAAGTTCCATCGGTATGCGGGGTAAAGGTGAAATCCCAACAGTGTAGGCTTACCCAAACTGACAGGCAGTAGTAGCTAGACTTCATGCGCCTTTATCTTCCTCTGGATTGTGCTTAGTGAACTTGCTTTTCTAGTGCTTGCATTTCATCTCTTGGTAGATTGACACATAATTAGGGGTCTTATGCTATTCTGCAGTTGCATAACTAAGCCCTGTCTTTACTGTTGGACAATTATTTCCTCGTGACTTACTATTCCACTCTTTGTTTCAGATAATGAGGGCTGTATGACTGCCTGTTGAGAAGCCCCTCATGTGTAGAGGACAGACATTCCTCAACAGTCTAGAACCAGTTCTGAACTGCACCCATACCTTGGCATGATGGAAGCACTGGGGGTCAAGCACTTCTCTACAATTGACTTTGTTGTGTTCGGGATGCTACTGGTGATATCTGTGTCCATTGGCTTGTACCATGCTTTCTCTGGGGGGCGCCAGCGCACCACGCAGGAGTTTCTGATGGCAGACCGGAGCATGAGTTGCCTGCCACTTGCCTTGTCGCTCATGGCAACCTTCCAGTCAGCCGTGGCCATCGTTGGAACGCCTGCTGAGATCTTCTATAATGGCACCCAGTACTGGTTTATTGGCTGTGCCTACTTCTTGGGCCTGCTCATACCAGCCCACATCTTTATCCCTATTTTCTACCGCCTCCGTCTGAACAGTGCCTATCAGGTACCCTTCCTAAGCAGCCACTGAACCACCAGTGAGCTTGGCTGAGCTGATGTGACTACAGCATAAATACTGTGTTAATGTTGTTGAGGAAATTCAATCTGTGACACTTTGCCTTTTCCTAGTATCTTGAACTTCGCTTCAGTAAGACGGTGCGGATATGTGGCACAATAACTTTCATCTTTCAGATGGTGAGTTGTATGGCTACCCACCGACTATTGTTTGTATGTGTTAGACAAGACTGAGTCATTGTCTGCTCTCGTTTTATGTTTCTTTAAATCTAATCCTGCTCTCTCACCCCCCCCTTCTCTCGCCATAGATAATATACATGGGTGTGGGTATCTACACGCCTGCTCTTGCGCTTAATGCTGGTAATTCCTCTTAGGTTATCCATCATTGTTTGTTTTTGCTTTAGATGTTTATTTATGAATCACATTCCATGAGAATATTAACCCATTTGGTTGTATGTGCCCCTTCAGTCACTGGTTTTCACTTATGGGGAGCTGTGCTGGCCATTGGACTGGTCTGCACTGTCTACACAACACTGGTATGTATTTCATGAGTAAATAACACATGTGGTTACTGTAATGATGGCCAGTTGAAACCGGTTTGTTATTCTTCTCACATCCCTGCAGGGAGGACTAAAGGCAGTGATCTGGGCAGATGTGTTCCAGACGCTGGTGATGTTCGCAGGGCAGTTTGCGGTCATTGGTGTTGGAGTTCATCAGGCAGGGGGTCCCGCTGAGGTCTGGAGGAAGGCCAGGGATGGTGGACGCATCTCAGGAATCGAGTGAGTGTGGAACTAATGGGCCCATTGATGCATGCAGCGTGTGGAAGGAGCATGATAGTGCAGTGGATAAATCAGAAGCATTGTGGCTGCACCTGAATTTTAAGACAGACAGTGACAAATAAATACTATATTACAACTAAGATGAGAGAAACAGGAAGTAGTAAGTATATGTGAATGGGCAGGTGAGGTCATTAGGAATATAGTTTCTCGTTCTTTACACTGTGTATCCAACCCTGAAGATATAGCCAGACTTGTTGGTTGAGCCTTGTTCAGTCAAGTTGACGTCATTTATGACATATTGAACTACAGACCATGTGCTATGGCTCAGACTAGTGTGAGTTTTACTATCTCCACTTCTTTCTCCAGTTGGAACCCAGACCCCACACAGAGACATACATTCTGGACCCTGGGGGTTGGGGGGGTGTTCCTAATGCTGGCCCTGTATGGTGTGAACCAGGCACAGGTGCAGCGCTACCTCAGTTCACGCACCGAGAAGCAGGCCATCATGTAAGATCCATTATACATGCCGTAGACACACATTAACACCACTGAGAGACATATCGACGTAGCCACTGAGACATGTACACTTAGCCATCCAAAACATCCTGATTTGGGTCATCTTTAAACTGTCTGTTGAAGTGCTGCCCTAGCATGTGTGGGATGTTTTGAGATATAAAAAAAAAAAAAAAAAAGAAAACAATTCAAGGTCAGTACAGGGAAGTGACCAAGACTCATTGCACCATAAATTAAATATATTTACCAATAAGAAATCTAAAACACTAATCCTAAAAAAATCTAATATTTATTATGTATGGACGTATAGGTGTATGGACGTGGTGCCCACACGCACATCCCAAAGCATAACTGTGTTTGTATGATCTCAGGTCCCTCTACATGGTGTTCCCCTGTCTACAGCTGGCTCTTGCGCTAAGTTGTTTGATTGGTTTGGTTATGTTTGCCTGTTACAAGGAAGACAACCCCTTACAGAAACAATACATCGCCAAGAAAGACCAGGTTAGTTACCCTCCACACTGCATAAGTGAATCAGACGGTGAACCCAGACAAACCTGTTGGCAGATTTGTTTACAGATATCTGTTTCTGAATCACCAATGGGATCATTTCCAGACGGATCTGCAGAGCAAATTCAAATTTGCTAACAGGTTTATCTAGGTCAGGGGTGTCTATTACCAGTCCAGTGTGAAGAGCCAAAAAACATCCACACCATTCAAAAGAGCCCACACGACAACAGCAACAGTGACTTATAGGCCTTATAGGGTTTCAGTTTAAATAGCTCTTCTCTTTTTCATTTAAAGTGAATGCTACAAATGATCATTTTCAAGAATGAGCAGCAAGTGACAAAAATATCTGAGACACGTCACAAATTTCCCCTCACTCAGTGACTTGTTAGCATGAGCAATGCTCCAATGTAATAACTGCTTTGATGCCAATGTGACCGTTGAGGGTTGCGTCGAGTGTTTTTTAAAAAGAAAATGAACAAAAAGAAAACATCTGCTTCTCTGACAGAGTTTTAAAAAAAACTACCTTTGCCAAAGAGTGTAGAAGTTCCTTCTATACTCTTTGCCTTTACCTTGTGCTTGTGAAGATCAGTGCTTTTGAGAAAACTCTTGGGAAATGTTCAGGTTTGATGCTTTAGTTAAGTTTAGTCAGTTAAGTCTGGCATACGAAGTACCAAACTAAGGTGTAGAACACGTTTTTTTCAGTGTTATTTTGGTTACAGACACATTGGTGTGTATATATAGGATTGTGCTACAAAAAGATAAATCCTCCTTTTGAATGTCCTTCTATTTGCACTTAGCTTCAGGCTATGTTTTCCTGATTGCAACAGTAGCATTAAACCTGGCAGACAAATATGTGTCTGCTTATGTTTTGTAATTACTGTCAAATGAAATGAAATGCATTTTGATTTATCAGAAATATATTTCAAAAATAAAAAAACCCTCTTAAATCCAAGGAGAAGTGAGAACATCAGTTGAGCGGCCGTGAGCCGCACAAGAGGAAAGTGCCGCAGGTTCGCCACCCCTGATCTAGGTTCACCCAGGCTAACTCTTGAGACGAACTAGAGGGGTATTTCACAAAACCTAGATAAAGGATTAAGATGGGATTTTTTGGTTATCCTGGATGAATTTAGCCTTGACTTGGTTTCACAAAAGACATGGTACATAAGTTACCATGGGGATTTATTCTCTGCACCTAGCCTGGTCCCGACCAGGCTAACAGCCAGGCTTATTTAATTCTAATGTTAATTATGTTGTCTTATTGGTTCAGCCAACGGTCATTCAAATCAGACCTCCATATGATTTTTTAAAGAGCTTTATTCCATTTATATACTATTTGCTACATGTTTTTACTCGCAAAACACAACAGATGTCTGCCTAATACCATATGGTTATCATTTTAATTATGGTAGCCTTATAATTATTAACATACTCGTTGTTTGCTCCTTTTTGTTGATAGATGTTTGATGAATAGCCTACTGTAGTCGTTGATTGGATGTGGAGAGGCAATTTTTCGAAGGTTTTTTCAACGAATTTGGTTATAAAGCCAGTATACAGAGTCGTACTATGTGCATCTTTGCAATGGCACGCGCTTTTTTAATGACTTTGCATGCCGAGTTAAGGAAGCATTCACACGTGGGTGCATACGTAGATTTGCATTCATTTGGTCCTCACGCCTACTCTCTCTGTTCTACAGAAATAGCCATGTTTCCCCATTAAAAAAAGGACAACTTTACTTCATTGTTAGACTATCAAAAGCGGTTGTTCACTTTGTGTGAATGCCACTATTTTCTGCATTTTTTCAATTCCAACCGCGGACACTTTGGAGCAGAAATGAGAACACGCACACATCCTGAATTACTTACACCTTGATATAGTCACTCCTACTCATCCTGGATTGGCATTAGTGAAACGAGTTGAGCTAGGATGACCAGACAACGCTATGTCAAACCTCGCTTTATCACTTGTCTCGGATGTCTTAATTCTGCCTTTGTGTAATACCCCTCAGTTCAATCAAGCAGAAGTCCACTGTACTACACTCAGCCATTCATAATTCATCTTATTAACAATGTCTTATTTGTTCTCTTATTTAAGTTACATTTGGTTACCTTCAGTGTTTTACTTATTTCAAGTTTCAAATCTCTTAAGTAAAAAGTAATGTATTTGTTAATTTCGAGTAAAAGTAACTTAGTGTTTTGTGTTACAGGTGGTGCTGTACTTTGTGATGGATATGCTACAGGACTTCCCTGGTCTGCCGGGACTATTTGTGGCCTGTTTATTTAGCGCATCCTTGAGGTAGGTTTGGCTTTGTTTATTTTTCCACCATTTGCATTGATATGACCTGTGGTAGTCACTGGTCAGGTTCAGAGCAGCAGTTCAAACAAATGAACTAAAAGGTCAATGAACCTCGAAAACACTGGCCATCGCGGCCAGTATTCTGATAAGCAGCTTTCTCTGCTGTCCTGGGAGTATTTCAAGTTTATGATGTGGCTGGTATGCATCCAGTCTCCAGCAGCCATTTTGATCAAATGTGTTATGACAAAATTATATTAACTGTGTAGATTTTCACTGATATGGTAATAGGAGTCAAATAGTGAGGCCAAATGTTGACCGTCACAGAAGATTGATGTGAACAAATATGTCAAGCTCTGATTCAGTGTACAGTTCCACTTCAAGGATCTAGAAGAGTGTTAAATAATGCTATGATTAGAGGCATTTTTTCATCGCTCCTCTGTACATCATCAGAGTAGCATAGAAGTGAATGGAAGAGATCTGAATATGTTGTGTTTTCCTTGGCCAGCACCATATCCTCTGCCTTCAACTCCCTAGCCACCGTTACCATGGAGGATCTGATCAAACCCCATTTCACAATGGAAGAGTCCAAGGCAACCCTGCTCTCCAAGATGCTTGGTGAGTATGCACTTAACAGGATGTGGGGTAACTACTGTCAGTTGTTGAGTAGCACTCAAAGCTATTTTGCAGTGAGATTAATAGGCATAAGTCTTAACATTTCTGTGTGCATTTTGTTTTACCTCCAGCATTCTTGTATGGGCTTTTGTGCCTTGCCATGGCATATGTTGTCCACATATTGCACAGCTCTGTTCTGCAGGTAAGCATTCCTTTCAAATTCTATAAAATATGCTTCCCCCTTCTCCACCAATTTATATGACTGAATGGAAATGCATTGATCTGTTCATAATGTTTCTACATAACGTTTCTGAGAATTCACCAGTGACTTCTGCTCTTCCTAAAGGCTGCGATCAGTATCTTTGGGATGGTTGGAGGTCCACTCCTAGGTGTCTTCTGTCTGGGCTTTTTCTTCCCCTCAGCCAACAGCACTGTAAGTGTCCCGCACAGAAGGACGCAGATAAGGCATTTTCATTGTTTGCTATTGTGAGACTTTTCTTTCCAACGCCATTGAGAGAGCTTTTGACACACAATGGTAATTGTCTGCTTTGTGAGACTGATATGACACTCATTTCTTTTTGCCCCTATGCCAGGGTGCTGTCACAGGTCTTGTGGTTGGTCTGGCTGTAGCCTTCTGGATTGGCATTGGGAATTTTGTGGCCAGAAATTCAGCCATTGTGCTGGAATCCAACAGCACAGACATATATACCAGGAATATAACCATGGGCCCAGTGACTGCAGTTGTAGAGACAAGGTGATGGTTTATTTAATGTAGTGTTTATCAATCAATACACTGATCATTTCTGCAGCTTCTCCTTCCTTGTGTAATTAAATACATTTCTTACCACTGACCAACCCTCACCCAGTCATATTAAACATTGCCGTTAATGAAGACATGCCTAATGCAAATCCTACACCTCTCTTTTCAGCCAGCCAAGCATTCTACAAGCACTTTACTCCCTTTCATACATGTGGTACAGTGGCGTAAATTCCACCATAGTGGTCATCATAGGGCTCCTGGTCAGCTACATGACAGGTGAGAAAATGCTTCCACATCTAGCCAACAAACTTATAAGATCCCTATAAGATACTAGACTGTAAGCCAAAACATGGGTAAAGCACAACCACATTTAAGGAGTTTTTTTTTTTTTTTTTAACCTGGGCACTGTTAGATGTGTTTGTGTGTCGTTGGTGGGTTGAAAAAATGTCTGCCCCCCTTCTTTTCCAGCACTCAGACATACAGTACAACAGGAGCCATGCCTCATTGAACTATTTGCATGGCCTTGTAAAACACCAAACTGAAAGAAATTGGCTAATAATTGACTGTAACTTTGTCCAAAATACTTTTCTAGACTCTGCCTTGTGTTTGCTCTCTAAGGTCCCATGGCTGAGAAGGACGTGACCCCAGGCACCCTGTATCCAGTATGGGGCAACTTGCGCAGGCTTTTCCAGCTGAGAGGCTGCTATGCGCCTCCTGCACAGCACAATGTAAGTAATATGCATGGGAAGCCACCTTGGTTGAAATGGCAGAAGCTAGTCTACATACTTTTTGTCTGTCTGACTTTTATTTGAACATCCGTCTGCATTCATTCCCATCTTGACTGACTGCTGTATTGTTTAGAGCAGTCTTTTGGCATTCATACTTGCTGGCTTGTTGTGACTAAAACTGTTGTGACTAGCTGGCATGTTATAACCAAACTGATCAGTTGTGTACAGTTCACTAAGACACGTGACCCATTTTGCTGGCCACTGACATGTTTGTCTGTTTGTCCACACAGACGTCAGCACAAGAATGCCCCATATTACCTCAGAAAGAAATGAATGGAACTGTTACCAAGGTGACAGCGGAGGAAGAGCAACAGACATTTCTTCCTGTGACTACTAAAGTGCTGGTGGAACAGGAGTCATCTGTGTAAGGCCACACCATGGCCACTCTGCATCAGAGGAATGGTTATCAATGGAAAGCTCATGGACATCCTTTATGCTGGATAAGATTATGGCGGTTTTTTTCTTATTCTGTTTACTAACGCAAGAGTTACAGAAGCCCATGATCCATAAACAAAGATGCACATGACCAAATCCAACCCCCTCCACCTGCCCCCCTCCCCAAAAGAAAAAGAAAAGATTTAAGAAAGGGGAGGCAAATCTGTCAAGAGAATCAACCTATGAATTCATTAAGTCATTTGTATTACATGGAGTGGTGCATAACAAGATGAGTTTTAGACCAGTGGTGTAGTCTACGTGATGCGCAGGACTACGCAGTATACCCACTTAAAAAGCATCACCATCTCGGTATACCCACTTAAAATAGGCAAGGATACGTATTAACATTTAGGGTTGATCACAGTATACCCACTACAGCTAACTAGACTACACCACTGTTTTAGACCCTTTAGAACTTTCCTTGATATGACCATTCTTAGAAGTTTTGCACTATAATGTGAGAAACAATGAGCTGAATGCTAAGTACAGCTAGTTAACTGTAGTTTAAGGCAATTAGCTGCTGCTTTCCTTATGATTCTACCTAGAATGTTTAAGAGTTAAGTGAATGGAAAACAAGGTGTCGAGATTGCTTAGTAACCCTGATGGTTGGGCTGGCTCAAACGCAGTGGAGAAGAACAGCCTAGTGAATGTCATCACCCTGTATACTGTATGTACTTAGATGTCATTTATGTGCCAAAACTCTGTTACACGTGTACACACACACAAATTGAAAACGCCTTCAGTGTCTAAACCACTAATATTGTTGTTGAGGATGCACTGTACTACATCTTGTTCAATGACCAAAGTTTATCAATTGATAGATTTGCCATGGTGTAGTTCTCAAAGCCTTTTGATTACTAAAGTTTTAAGTTAACTATTGTGATGTATGTTTCCTTTACTTTACTTTCGGTGTACCTTAAAGTTGCTTTTTTGAAACAATAGATATAAAGTTTTAAGTTAACTGATGTGATGTATGTTTCTTTTACTTTACTTTCTGTGTACCTTAAAGTTGCTTTCTTGAAATAATAGATATTTGTAAAACAATTCATGTCCAATTTAAAATAAATTGGCACTCTATATTGTAGAGTTTGCAAGAACTGAATTGCATTGTGTACTGTATGTTACGCGGGGTGATGAAAATGTACCCATCTTGGACTTATGTGTGTCTTTTGAGACTTGCTCAGAAGCCTCAAATTATGTTCTGTAAGTAACTGTTCTTCTATCAGCCATCTTTGCTACTAAGAAGTAGACATGAGTGGAATCCGTTCCCAAAGTCCAGTAATGAACACCATGGCAAGCTGTGTGAGTCTACTGTATCTGTCAGTATTAGGGCATGTCTATATTATTCTGGATTCATTTGGATCCACAAAACGTTTGATCATGTCTCATCTACAGTATACTAGTGTGCTGTTTTTTGAAGCACTGTTGTAATGTGGTCTTATTGGAGATTCTGTGGAGATTATTTTGCTACAGTATGATGCAGATGCTGTGCTTATGTGACCATGAGGATTGATAGCTATTGTATTAAGCCACTGTAATAGAGCATAAAGGACTGAAATATGCATTCTGATCAATGTACTATTAAACACACTACTTTGTTCTAGACATTTCTGAAAAAAGGACAAACCGCTTGCTTTGCACAAAATACCTAAGCTTTACAAAAATTCAGGGATTGAATTTGGAGCAGACGTGTGAGCTGCGCTTTTTGAAGGGTACCGATGGGCTCACTCGTCCAGCTGGCACAGCATGGTGGTGCCCTTGAAGATCCATTGGGAGGCGGGTATGGTGGTGGGCAGCGACATGGCTGTGATGAAGTTGCTGGAAAAGCCGGTGGAAGACAGGTAGCCAGCGCGCTTGGAAGTGCAGTAGAGAGGGCACTCGTAGAAGGACCGCTCCCCCTCACCGCCCGTCTTCAGATGCTCCTCTGGCTCTGACCGATGTGGTGGTGGCTCATCCGATTTCTGACAGAAAATGGAGAGAGAAGTAGAGATGACCGATCTTCAGATCTTCACGTTACTAAAAATCACAGCTCTGAGATACTGATCCAGTTCTTCTAGTCTAGCACTCACTTCATCATTCTTATGTTTTGCAGAACACGGGAGGAGATGTACTCATTATGTACTCATGATGTACTCATAACGGTCTATTAAGGGTCCGCATTCATGTTCAGTGAGGCACAGCTCGATCAGTACTATCAGGAGTTATCGGTTGGTATGGTCTTGCACTGATGGCACCAGAGGTCAGAAATGGCACTTGAGTCCCTGACTCCAGGTCACCTGAGTGGACGGCCATGGTTACCTGGCAGGGCAGGAAGTGGATCTCGGGCATGGGGTAGTGCTGGAGTTTGGGCAGCGTCTCCTGCAGCGTCTGCGACTCTGGGTCCCATCTGGCGCCGTTCAGGTAGAGTCCGTATACCAGCACGCCGTCCTCAGGTGGATCTGCACCCTAGCATTGCCACATGGCGTTAAGACTTCCGTAAAAGCCTGCTCACTGTTTTGTCACTCTTTGTTATGAGATCCTTCAACACCCTGCATACATTTTTACTTTTAAAATTGGGAACTTTTGTGAACATCTATCATCACATGGATGGTATGCATATCCTCACTTGGGAAGCTTTCTTCAAAACTGGCCTCTATATTAAAACGCTATGCTAACAACAGTCTACCGGACCTCTATCAAAAAGGATTATATTCTCATATTCTCTCAGCTTTAAGTTATACAGTATTCATATGGTCTGCAGCGCCTTGCCCATACCTGTCAACACTCCCGTTTTTCCCGGGTTTCTCCCGTATTTCAAGGTCATCTCCCAGCACCCTCCCGTTTTGTTATTTCTCCCGGAAAACTCATCAAACTTCATTTTAAAATCATTGATCCATTCAGGTTGCCAGATTGAGTATGAAATACACCCTACACATACACGATCACTTAGTTTCAATTTCAACCGTTTTGTCATAGGCTAAAACCTGGCAACCCAAAACCCAAATAAGGAAGCGGGTGCCGACAGCGGGCTAGTTGAATGGCCGAAATGCAGTGTTGAAACACGTGTGCTTGTGTTGAAATGTAGTGTTGAAACACGTGTATGAAACATATTAAATATGCAAACACAGATCCGGTATAAACACTGAACACCCCCCCGCCCCCCCCTCAAAAAAAAAAAAAACTCCCGTTTTTGGAAAGCTAAATGTTGACAGATATGGCCTTGCCTCAAACAGTAACTGGGTCTTGTGGGGGACTGTGCTCCAGTCCAGCGTGTCTTTTTGCACGTGGTAGCTGAAGCACAGTGAGTCCATCGGCAGGCTCCTTTTGCGGGCGTACGTCTGCAGCACGGCCGTGAGAAACCCTGTCCAAGAGGAAGAACATCTTAGCTGAGCTAGAACACAGCAGCAAGGTCTGCTGTGTGTGTGTGTGTGTGTGTGTGTGTTGTTGATGTGTGTGTGTGTGTGTGTGTTGTTTTGTTGATCTTTGTTGATTATCTTTCTTACACATGTGGGATAACCCAATGGGAGTGAGTGTAAATGTAGCCTCTAGACATATTAAACCCAGATAAATGATTCGGTTCATGAAAGCAAATAGTTAAGAGAGACTACTGGAACCTTGGGGGAAGAAGAACCCAGACAGCCAGTAGCGGCGTGGGTTGCCCTTGTGGAAGAACGTCCCACCACCAGTGGATTGTTCAGTTCTGCACAAGCACAAAGTCACACAAACACAAGGTTGAGGGAGACATTTCATGCTTCATGAGTTTGAAAAGTTGATTATCTTTGTGGTTTTGCAAGGGAGCACAGGACTGACACAGCTGTGTGTACACAGTGGATTATAAGATCATCAGGAAATAGAGGTAAAATGGAGTCAAAACATCAATTGTTTACATTCATATATATCACCAAAATGTGTGTCCTTGGAAACAACAGAACTTTTCCTTCTTTCCCAACTAAATGCCTGAGAAGTCTGATAAGATGCCATGATGTTTGTGTAAGACTAGCCTTTTGCATTCCTAAAGAAAATGGTTACAGAATGTCCTTTGAGGTCAGGATTCCTGCTTTCACTTGATTGTGACTATTGTGTTAGCTACCATTTGTCAGGAAACTCCTAGCCCTGGCCATACCCCCTGCTAAGCTTGTCCATTGCCTGTCTCCACTCAGTCTAGAATACACTTGAACTCAACTGCTAGAAAATGAAATGTAACTGGCAAATGACAAATGATGATGTATTTGTGTTTGGTATCAATTTTAATGTCTCAGTGCGAGAAGTAAGAGGGTCTCAATTGTAAAATTGTAAAATAAGTGTATTTCTGTTTTCTGTGAACTGGGAGAAAATGGTCCATCTTCTGATGGAAAAATACCACCACCTTTTGGTGATCTGAAAAGGATACCCTGCTGAGAGTGGGGTCTCCAGGTTTGAATACTGTAAATTGATCATTACATTGCCTTGAGGTTTACCATTTATTGTGCTTTAATACTGGTTAATGTATGATTATTCCTGATACTACAATAAATTGTTATATTAATTAACAATCTGTAACGTTCTCTCTTGTGGTTACGGTAAGGAATTCATGATTAACAGTATTTGGTGAAGAGATAATCCTTTGAGAATAGCCTACATATTATGGATTGGTGATTGATACAACCGATAGTAGATATGTGGCTAATATATAAAAGATAAATGGAGTCAGATGGTCAACTAATAATTAATAGTTCAATTAAATCTCATTGACGCACCGGATAAGACAGAACACATATTTTCTGGAAATTGTGTTACAATTTCCCGGCTTTCATTTGCATAATTTGCAGAGAGCGCAAGCCATCTAGTCAAAACAAACCACTGAGAATATTCAACCGTGGGAACCACATCTGCTCTGCAGTGCTCTCCAGTGGTCCTGTATTGGGCTCTATCAGCGTTCCGTTAGTTTTCCCTTTTGCAAAGGCTAGGGCTGAGGGCACTACAACCTTTTAAATGGTTTGTGTAATGTCTGTATGTGTGTCATCGGCTCTCTTTGGGCCTGTGCATGTGCTCTGCTCAATAGATGTTACCTTTTCACATGCTTGGATTTGACATGGTCACTCCAGGCTTGGATGAAACTGACCCTACGCTCCAGGTCAAGCACCCAGGAGCCCAGCGCTTTGCATGACTCATACGACAGCACCTGCAGGAGGATCTGTATGGTGAGTATGTGTGTCTAGGTGAGAGAGACTCTGTGTGTGTGTGTGTGTGTGTGTGTGTGTGTGTTTGTGTGTGTGTTTGTCAGTGTGTGTGTGTGTTTGTGCTACCTTCCAGGCAGCAGGCACCACCATGGTGAGCAGTGCATTGTGGATCTCCTCCATGTTCTGGGTCATGAGTGTCTCGCCCTTGATGGCACTGCAGAAGTGGAGCAGAGTGGAGTGGACAGCAGCCAGCAGCCGGTCAAAACGCCTGATCTCCTCCTTCAGGACCACCAGCAGTGCCAACGAGTGCTGCCCACCTATACACACATAGCACAACACACACACACACACACACACACACACACACACACACACACAAACACAGACAAACACACACACATTAGATAACCTGGGGATACAGAGAATATAATAAGAGAAATAATGCAGCGGATGCATTCTTGAATCAAATGTAAAGTGTAAGCCTAATAATTCCAGCTATCCCAACAAATGGTACAGATACCTTCTTCTTTTGCCTCTGAGCTGATTTCAGCCAAAACATCTTGCAGCTTTGTCTGGCCTTGATTGGACTCGACTTGTTCTGGAAGTTTCTTTAGAATGTAGTTGGCCATCTTCAGGACCACTTTGTCTTTGGACTCGGTGTCGCTGTGTCTCTTCTGACTCTGTTTCTCTGCAGGTTTCCTGGTTCTCCCTGACCTGGTGTGCAGGTGGACGTCACTGACCTGAGGCTGCAGGTTGATGACCGCCTGCAGCAGCTGCTGGGCCTGATGCTGCCGCACTATTGCCTCTGTATTTCTGTCGATGCCAAATAACTCGGCCAGTTCTTTTTCCGGCATGTTCTCTATGTAGGCATGGCACTGCGACCAGCTGGCGTCTTTGGGGAAAGCTGGGTAACCCTGAGACACCCGGTACAACAGAATATACACACTCAATACATACAATAAATGTATAAATAAATAAATGAAAGCAGCGGGCTACATAGGATCTAAGAACACGTTTTTTAAACTTTGCAATACATAAATGTAAAATCACTGTGTCCCATCTATTTGTGTTGACAGCTAATCAACATCCATCACATCTCAGCTTTGAGAGAGCAGTCAATGGGGTACAAGAGTGGGTGAGTGGGGCTTGGGACCTGGGCCTGGGAGGAGAATAGTCCCTCCTGGAGCACTCGGGGGTTGTAACAGCGCTGCAGGATGGCCGTCAGGCAACGGTGGTCCCAGGGGTCCATGATGTGGCCGCCGTACACCACCTCTCCCATCAGGTAGTGGAGCGCCGCCCAGGGCACCTCCGCGCCCTCGCTGGCCGTCAGCATCGCTTCCTGGTTCAGCAGGGACACCTGGGAGACGGCAGGGAGAGAGGGCAACCTGGCTCTGAAAGCTGACCACAAGCTCTCAGCACAGGTATTCAGCTGTGCACAACATGCCTAGTGCTTCTAATCTCAACTTTCTTACAATTAGGGTTGTCAGTTGCTTTATGTAGAGCTACTTCATAATAGATATCACTGCCAAGAAAAATCAACACACTCTCGCCTGGGAGTCCAGCCCAATGTATGTGGAGAAGCACACTGGCACTTTAAACACAGTGATGGTCACTTTGGTGGTCAAGTTAGTTTTGTCTGATCCTGCGCCGCGCCGTACCTCCAGGTCCGAGGAGGTGAACGTGTAGGGGATGTTCCAGCCCAGGGTGCCGTACTTCTTTCTCTCCTGCACGATGGCGTGGAAAAAGCAAAGGCTGAACACCAGGCTCTTCCAGGCGGAGCCACAGTCGGCCTTGCTGAAGGTCTTGTCGGTCACCTCCCCGTTGATGCCCACTATGTGCAGCAGCTTCTCCTTCAGGCCCTGAGGAGACTCCACAGCCACCTGCAGTCCACAACACACACTCCATGTCAGGGGCGGACATCTTAGATGCTGTTCCACATCAGCATAGTAGCACAAATCAACTAGGCATCTATAGACCCTTTCAACAAAAAAAACCAAAAACAATGCTTGAACATTCTATTTGGTTCCCAATCTACTTCCTCTGCATTAAGATAACATATGGAATGTTAAAATGGAAGCCTTGTGGGGCCAACTATGATGCTGATAATGGAACTCTCTTGAAAGGGTCTATATACATAAACTTGACTTGACGAGAGGAGAAGAGAGTGAAGGACAGTCTGACCTTAAAGCCCCTCTGCAGTATGGATACTGGGAAGACCGGGTCAGGTTTTGAGGAGAGCCACAGACGGAATTGTGGGTCCAGGTCAGAACCTTTCCACTTCAACCTGCACAACAGAACAGCCAAACCCCTTACTGACCACTCACTCACGTACATTAAAATGAGATTACAGCAAATAAAAATAGAAATGTCCTGAGGCAGCACACACACATCTAATACACATTCATATACTTCTACACATATAACAACAGAAATTTAAATTAGTGTGAACGTTTGTCACGTTTGGTCCATCAAGACTACTGACGAGTTCACGATAGTGTGCAGACGAGGCATGAAGGAGGCCGCCAGGTGGCAGTTCTGTAGGAAGACCCAGCGGCCCTTGAGCACTTGTGCCTTGCTGACCAGCTCGTCGGCTCGCGGGCCCTGGCCCTGGCCCAGGGACACCATGTCCAGGTGCAGGCTGCTGCCACGTTGCTCATGGGCCAGGCGTAGCAAGAGGGAAGCCGGGTCTGTGCCTATACACACACACAGACACACAAACACATACATACATATACACAAACAGACACACACACACACACACACACACACACACACACACACACACACACACACACACACACATGTGGACTCATATACACACAAATGCACATAATAAGAGATTATGTGGTTATGAAGTTATGCAAAGAAGAAAAACTGAGATAATGTGAAGCCTTACATGTGAAACTCTGCTTATGTGAGGTGGGGGAGTGTGCGTGCGTGTGTGTGTGTGTGTGAGAGTGTATGTGTGTACCAGGTGAGAGGAGGAAGATGATGGGGATGTTAGAGCTGGAGTGCTCGTAGACATCACGCAGACTCATTTTGCTCCCTTCCGCATACTTTGCTCCAAACTTTTCCAAAACAAACCTCCTCACTGCTGATATGAGACACTCTGTTCGCAGAACCTTAATCTATAAATGAATAGTCACATATAAATTTCCCTGAAATTCAGGGATGATCAGATAAAAAACATCTCATTATATAGAGGAAGATCTTACATTATTTATATTCTATTATATTGTCTTTTATTTTATTATATGCAAATACAATGTAAATGGCACAGAATTGCCACATAATATGACAGGCAAGAGTGGGGCAAACTGTATCAAAACATTAAAACATTTTCTGGGAGGCCAAAACATCTGTGTTTGAAAAAAGATGGTCTTTTATTTAAGAGTGAACTCTCTCACAGCAGATTACAAAAATGTCAAGTCAGTGATCCTGTAGAGGAAAAAACACTGTCTGCTTTGCATATTTAAAAAAAACAAAGCCTACATTCACACATACGCACATCTACAAACCCTAAATCCACACACACTCATGCACAGATACACACCAGAATGAGTCTTTGGAAGCCAGACAGGTTCTCCCATGCAAACACTGTGATGTGTTTGATGCTGACAGGTGTGGTCGCCACAGGTGCTAACAGGTGGATCAGATGAAATAAACAAATGTTACCATATTTACCCCAATTTAGTGAGCAAATGTAGAGCCAAAACACCACAGAGGGGACTTCACTGCTATGGAAATCATGCAGCTGTTCAAAGACAGCACAGCTCCCCACATCTTTTCACAATATGTACAGAATGTCAGCTGATGTGCTTGCACACGCAATGATACAGATAACACAGTTTGATTAAGCAAAACATATGAAAATGATCAATGAGTGCCAGTGAGTAAACAACAGCAGGTCACCACACCATCATTCTGAAGCCTTTGAAGTCTAAAGTCACTAACCTGAGCCTGGCTCCATGTACGGCTGACCCAGGAAGCTGTAGAGGCCGTCAGCCTGGTGGAAGGCACTCCACTGGCCCGGGTTGGCCTGCAGAGAGTGACACAGGCCGGAAAAGGCCGGAAAGTGTGCGCTCAGGTACTGGCACTGGGTCCACATGCTGTCCGTCAGCCAGTGGGCGTAGGCCGGTGGCTCATGGGTCTTCGTCGGCGTCGGCGCCCCCGTCAGCATTCTGGCCAGCATGGGCGTGTGTAGGAAGGCGTACCACTCCTTGGCTGGCAACGGCTCGCGTGTGGGGCAGCCAGATATGGCGCAGCCACCCTCCATTTGCATGATCCGGCAGCACATCAGGAAGGAAAAGCATAGCTGGTGCTCAGCGAACAGAGCCAGGGACACCTCCTGTGAGAGCCAAAGAGAGCGAGAGAACACACACGGAGAGAGAGACTGAACACATGAGATGGACTGAGCACATAATAATAATAAACATAGTAATACTTTTTTAGTTGTAAGTGCATTTCAAGGCTCTGTGACTGCACAATTAAAAAGTTCAAGGACGTTATAAATTACATACAGACAGAAGAACAAACACAGGACCAGAGAACAAAGATACACAGACACAGAACATAGTGGAAAGACGAGGTGTGAAAAGTACTACAAGAGGGATTAAACATGATGGAGGAAATAAAATAAAATAAAATAAAGAAACAGAATAAAAGCAGTTATGTGGCAGTGGGAAGACGTTAGGAGGTGGAGGCCATCGTAAACACACGTGTGCTTTCAGCATGTTTTTGAAGGTAGAATGTGCCAGTGGCATGGCATTCCAGAGTTTGACCTGAGCTGACCTTGTAGATACTCTCGGTGATGCGATCCAACACAGAGACCAGGTAGCGACTGTGGTCCATTGTCTCGAAGTCGGTGCGGGTGACTGAGCTGCACACCCGCGTCATCGCTCCCTCCCCCGGCCTCTCGGGCGCCTCGTTGCCCCATTGCACCGCTTTCATGTACTTGTCCAAGAACCACTCCAGGGAAAACTGGTACATGTAGTTGATCTGGGTGAGCTCGGTCAGCACGATGTACAGGTGAGTGCTGTAACTGGCGATAGGCAGGTATTTCTTGCGTAACTCGCCAATCTCCTTGTCTTTGTCCTTGGCCATCTGGGCACGCTGAGAGATCTTGCTGAAGGTCTCTTTGGTTTTTCTCATGTTGTCAATGAGAGACTGGTCATCCAGGATATTCCCTACATAAAAAAAACAAATGGAGAAAGTGCATTTCAACATTTCTGATTTTTCTGACCTACATTTCTAACCTACGTAAACATTTCTAACCTAACATTTCAAACATACGTAAACATGTCTAAACTGACATAATGCACTGGTAACATTTTTAAATTAACTTGGACTTGCTTGAGCACTAAAACAAGGCATAGTTATAACACAAACCATACCTCTTAAAATTAGAGGATCACATACTTAAACACACAAACACAAACACACAAACAAACACACACACACACACACACACACACACACACACACACACACGCACACACACACACACACACACGGCCTCGCTCCCTGACCCATGGTTTCCTGCAGCAGCTGGAGTGACCTCTCCTCCAGCTGGTGGAGGTCAAAGTGGTGTGCGATGATGGTGTGCAGCAGCTGGTTGTGTTGCTGCTCCAGTTCTGGCTGCTGCAGCTTGAATGCGCTGGACAGCAGCTGCTCCTGCAGGCTCTCGTATTCCGCGTTGAAGTTGATCAGCTTGATGATGATGCACACACCCGGCAGGAAGTGAGGGTTGGGCAGCGAGGTGGTCAGGTACAGTCTGGATATGCATTTGATTTAAATCAAATCAATTCAATTCAGTTCTGTTTACAGCATCAACACAACTGAAATTGTCTCAAGGTGCTTTTCATAGCTAGGAAAACGATAAGTTGAATGAAAGGTGGACATTCATACCACATGCCAGTGGTCGTGGTTAAGATTAAAATTCACAAAATTGTTTCTGCTGATGCAGATGATGGTGTCAAAGCTAACCAGTGTAGAGAGGCAGTTTACTAAAGAAAGGATGCAAGATGCAGCATGCATGAATATTAAGACCAGCAGCCAGTGACTAGGGAAATCTCAGGCAAATTACCTGAAGTTGGGATTGTATTCTAATTCAGTGTCTCCAATCTTGATGAAGGAATGTCCCTCTCGGATGGTGATGTTTTTCACCAATACTGGTCGAAGACAGGGGTCCACATTCTCACTTATGTCCTGATGGTAAAAGAATTTTGATTGAGATCTTGTATAAGTGACTCTGCATGTGCATTTCAAGACATAGCAATGTGGAATGATACAACCTGCTGCTTTCCAAGACCTACTGTACAGTACAGTAGGTGCTACTTTTAGCACTAACAGGCTTTTTGACTTATTCTTAGTACTGAAGTTAAGACAGCCACACCCATTATTTTGATTAGTTTCTCCTAAATTTGCCAGTTAGGAGCTCCTTTTAGTCTTACGATTCTTTGTGAATACGGGCCCAGACCAGGGTTGACCAGGGTTGCACAGGGTTGTAGACGTGTAGCGTAAGTACTGCATAAATAATGGGAATATGGGATGTGCTTATGGAGTATGCAAGTTGTTTGTAGGTGTGTGTGACTGCGTGCAAAAGCGGGAGCCTCACCTGGATCAATACAGCATCCCCCATGCGAATGGCTCGCTCCACTGTTTTCATGTAGTTGGGGTTGGATGCCTGGACCTTGTAGAGGCCCACTCCCTCCTTACAGATCAGCCAGTGCTTGGCCTGTCCCTGGGGGTCTACAATCACCGGGCAGTGGGGCCCGTTCTTTATGATGATGGCGTTCTCGGTAGAGGTCTGGTCTGATGGCAGACCATTGTTGTGCCAGTGCTGCACCTAAAGGTACGAGATGGCATTTTCAAATCCTATCAGAGACAATAGCATGGCTAACGCAACAAGAAAAAGCAGCACAGGCCATTATCTAGTCAAATCACTTCTGTACACTTCAGTGTATTAAGCAGTAATGTAATCCATAGCCCTCGAGGCTACCTCATTCTTTTTGGTCATGGTGCCGATGAAGGTGTAGTCCTCGGATGCGGCGATGTCGGCACTGCGGCACGACTCCTGCCAGGTCTTGACGAGGGTCTCGCGGTAGGCGGCGGTCAGCGGGCCACAGTAGGTGATGAAGGCAGCGGAGATGATGGTGTCGCCCACAATGTGCTTCAGCTGCAGGTCCAGCTCAGTCACAACGCTCTCCCAGCGCTCCTGCACACAGGGACACACAGCCAAACATGGCTCCATCTGCCAGATCCATACCCAAGACTGACTTAGACTGTTTGGGGGTACTATTTTAGGCTGTTGTAGGCTATTATAGTGGCACCTCCAGGTAAGGGAATTCATCAATCAGATAATTTCTAATAATTTCTAGTGAAAACAAACCAGTTTAAAGTCACTGGCATTAGCAAAATCCCACAAGGAGTCCAGACCCTTAACCCTTGAGCTTAAATATAGGATGAAAAGACATCATAAAACCGGTCATAAAGTTGTCCTAACTGTAATTCATGTGAGTGTGCACAGGGGGGAGCATATCCTTAGACCGACCGACCGACCTTCTCATCAGACAGGGCTGCAATCAGCTGTCCAGCCCTCTGCACTCGTTTGATGGTGAGCTCCCTCCGGGCAGCCAGCTCAGTCTTCTCAGCCACGCTGGCGTCATAGCTCTGCTGCAGGTCTGCCTGGTGGCGTTCGATCTGCACAGGAGAACAGACTCCAAGTCCAAATCACTGAATATGGTTATGGGGCTGAAACAAATGTAATCCAAGTTAATAGAGAGAGAAACAGAGAAAGGTTTTACCTTTGAGAGGTTCTTCTGTTTCTGCTTGATATTCCACTTAGCCTTTGCGAGGGCCTCTTCAGCCACTCTGACCTTCTTCTGTTTAGGCTCAATTATCTGTGATCACAGGAGACAAATTCAATGCTGTAGCAACAACCTTGCACATTATTTTGTATTATTACAGTGCATGAAAATGCACTGTTCTGTTATCCGAAGTCTTCTTCTTCTTCCTCTTCTTCTTATTCTTCCCACCAAATTTCTGCGTCTAATTCAGCTTTTGTAAACTTTATACTTTTTGAGATATTAACAAAAAACAAGCTTATTTTTCCCCATAGACTTTGCATTAGTACTATGACATCACAATGGGCTAATTCAATTCATTTGCACCTGTATCAACTGCCAGCTGCTCAACTAGGCCCCATCAAAGAGCCAGTTAAACTGATTGCACCTGTATCAACTGCTTTCTGCTCAACTAGGCCAACTCTCTCTGTGTCTCTCCATTCTACAAGGATATACAGTAAGGCACATTCCATCCAACTTTCTATCTATTCATCCTCTTCAAATCATTCACTCATCCACCCATTAAACTATCTATCAACATCCATTAAACAATCTGCCTATCAACATCCATTCAACTTTCTGTCTATCAACATCCATTACACTATCTACTGTACGTTCAACTTTTAAATTATTTACTCTGTCTCAAGCGTTAAGCATACAATCGGGCTCTCTTAAGACTACAGATCCTGTTCAACTATTACCTCTGCTCACAACTGTTTCAAAATAAATGTCCTCACTACAATAATTCACTATGTAAATAATTTAACTATTTAAACTACTCAACTATTTAATTGTCCAGCCATTCCAACTGTTTCCTCTGCCCACAACTGTTTCCAAATAAAAGTCTGTTTTGCATTTTATGTTAATATGTTTTGCATTTTCATGCACTGGTCATTTCCTCGAAATTACATTTTCTAGTTCACATTACTATCACTGCTCTGCAACCTGAAATATATATATGCTCTTCCCCAGCCCCACCTTATTATGGGAATTGTGATAGTGTATGCTGTACAGTGAGTGTGTGTGTGTGTGTGTGTGAGTGTGTGTGTGTGTGTGTGTGTGTGTGTGTGTGTGTGCGTGTGTGCGTGTGTGTGTGTAAGGGAGAGAGGCCCTAACTTATTATGTGATTTGTGATAGTGTATTCAGTACCGTGTGTGTGTGTGTGTGTGTGTGTGTGTGTGTGTTTGAATGTGCTGTGTGTGTGTGTGTGTGTGTGTGTGTGTGTGTTTGAATGTGCTGTGTGTGTGTGTGTGTGTGTGTGTGTGTGTGTGAGGGAGAGAGGGCCTACCTTATTCATATTATGGTAATGATCCAGTGCAAGTATCCACTGGCACATAGAGCGGCAAGCCATGGACACTCTGCCCACCTTCTCTGGGGTGAATTCAGGGTCTTTGGAGTATCTCCTCAGGTTGAAGAACACCTTAAAGAACAAACACACTGAAAACTTATGGAAGGGTAGCCTAGATGTCACATAACGGTATCTCCAGCCCTTGGATCACCATAGATTTGGTTATAATAACATAAACTGGTACAGGCCTCTTTACATATCTGTAGACAGCTACAATAAACATTATTTATGCAAGGCAGTTACAATGTCCTAAACAGATGTCAAGGTAAGGAAAGCTTAACAGATGTAACCAACAAGGCCAAAAGTTAGTTTTACTTGAAAAAACATACACGTGGCTATCCAGATAATGGAAAACGAAGTAGTTCCAAAATCAGCTAACCCCAAATATCAATGATACAGCTGTTTTTTCTAAAAATCAATTACGGTATATGGTTTAACCACAGACTATAACTTAAAAATACTTTGTCCCATTCCTAATATTACAATGGTCAGCGCGGTTGTCCAGATCAGCCCACCTTCTCTGGCAGGCTGTCCTTGTCCAGGTTGACCAGCCTCTTGAGGAAGCCTGGATCAGCCAGCAGCTGCTTTGCCACAGTCCAAGTCGGCTTCTGCTGCAGCAAGATGCAGATGGCATACATCACAGTCAGAACCAGGTCCGGTGGGTTAGTGTAGACCCTAAGAAAATATTTCACACAAACACATTAATATGTTTCACAAATTAATTCAGGAAGTATGATTTTTAAACCAGAATGGACTGAGGATGTTAAGTCATATGGACATCAACCTTACCTTATCTCTGAGATATCATTTTTGTCCAGGCTATCTAAGGCTGCAATAGCATTCTCCAGTAAAGGCAAAGCTTTATTCAAATCAGCATGGGCCTCCTACAGTATAAAATATATCACAAAAGGTCAAAATGCACCAAATGTAAATCCATGCAGCAAAGACGACGGAACAACAATTCTAATGACAGCTCTGGGGTTTCAGATGAAAGTGGCAAACCTGGGCGTAGTCCTGAACTATTTGAGTCTCCTGAGCCATAACACCCTCCTCCATTTGAACGATGGCTCTGACCTGCTCCACAATCTCAGCATCCTTCTGAAGCTTCTCCATCAGAATTTCTATTTCCTATCCCACACAACACACACAATCACCCATTCAGCTAAAGTCCATATACAGCCATTCAGCTAAAGTCCAGCTATACATATTTCCGAAGTTCTTAAAAAAGGTATGCATATCTGTTGTGGAATCAGTGTTGATGGCAAGTACAGTACAGGGAGACAGGGATCACACCTTTGATTTCTCCTCTATTTTATAGCTCAAAGCTACAAGTTCCTCCTTCATCACAGTGACAAGAGATGTTGCCTCTGACAAAATAGTAAGTCCGTTCGTGTAACGATTCCTTCAAACAAAGAAAAACAGTCTCAAATTCTGGTCTGTGCCCTGTGACAGTCAATAGGCTTTGTATCTAATGTTCACCATACACTTCTGGCCAGCACCCTGTGGGCACTGAAGCTACATCTGTGAGCGTGGTGGAGCAGCGGGATCCAGCCCAGGGTTGAATACCGAACCCTCCACTGATCATCTCTGACTCTTTGGATAAAGGCATCTGCTAATTACCAGTCACTTTCCTTTCATTTACTTTTACATCTTACAACCGCAACAGAAAGACAGGCAGGCCTGTACCTGATGCTATAGAGTTCCTCCTCTCTGGAGTAGAACATCTTGGTGAAGGTGGACATGTATTCACTGAAGATGCTGGGCACCACGTAGTACGGCCTCCTGGTCTCCTGCCAGTACTGTTCAGCAATCTGGGATACGCTGTAGTGCATGTCTACACAGGCATGGGCCACTTTGTCCTGCAAGCCCTTAAATATCAACATAAAGAAAGCACTACACAGTCAACACACTATTGCACCACACTATGGAAACACATTTAAATATATGCAACACAATATCAGAGTGTATATGGAAGCATCGTTGGATTCTTTCTCTCCTGTTAATGATGAAGTTCAGAGGTGGCACCACGCCTGAAGGCCCAGGATTTGTTTACTCAGAATTTGAGTGTGTTGGCAACTTATCTTCATTTGCATGCTACTATAATCATCACCAGAGTGGCATCACTACCGGCACAAAGCAGTGCGTTGTCCCAGGGGGGTAAATGGGCCCATTCAAAAAAATGGCAGGCGCATACATATGAAACTTCTGGCACCCTCCAGTCATCTAACAAAATGCCCTCAGGATCCCATTTCATCCACTCTTCTTTAATCTTTCACAACCACTATTCTGCCTGCAGAAGTTGTCATCCTCCTGAAACTGCTTCTTAACACACTACAGATGTACCTCAGGGATCAGTACTTGGGCCCCTTGTATTTTCCATTAACAGCGCTTCTTTAGGTGAGATCAACTACTCCCATGGATTCTCCTATCACTATTATGCTGATAATACTAAACTTTACTTGTTTTTCTCACCAAATGACTTATATTTCTGCTCAGATCTCTGCATGCCTCAGTGATATTTCTAAAGTCACTTTGTGACTTTAATGGCAAACACATTCACAAGCAGTAACCGGTGGGTCTTACCCAGCCTGGATGGTTGAAGTCGTTGTAAGTGCTCTTGGCCACCTGCAGCAGGGACTCTCTGGACCACGGGCTGTACCAGTCGATATTGCAGCAGCCAAGTAGGGCCGGATAGGCCCAGCAAAACTGGCGCAAGCGAGGGCCCGCTGGGCTCAGCGCTAGACAAATGTGCAGCCTCTGCCTGACTTGCTGAGGGAGAAATGAACAAACACAATACATAGAGATACAGCACACATAGAGCTAACTGATATAAAAAAATACAATTAAAGATGTTGAATGAAATAATTTTAGGTTAAACTGTTCAAAAAACTTGAAATAGGAAAAGAATGTAATTGAATAACCATTATACAATGTCATAAATACCTGTGCAGGACAGATAGCCATCAAACTTATCATGCTAACCAACTAGTTCTCCCATCCTTTCTCATAATACCACTCTGTAACTCAAGATAACTTGGATCCTACATATAGCACCTTTAAAAACCAGCTGCAAGTCAAATATTTTGCAAACATAACTACCTGGGCTGAGCAATTTACCTGTATGAAGTGGGCATACGCCTCCCTCTTATCTGTGTTGCTATTTGTCTTAATCTGAGAGATGATGTGGTCTATTTCTTCATTGGTAAATAGACCAGGAACATCTCCACACTTCAGAAGACAGTCCAGGTCCTTCATGACAGAGTCCTAATACCAGCACCAAACAACAAACAAAACAGTAAACAAAATATACAGATGAGCACTGTGCCAGACGAGCTGATATCAGGTCTGCGACACTATGTAGAGAAAACACCCAAATACAGTAACACACTTGCACAGACACGTGCACACTCACACTCTCACACACACATTCACATTCTGGCCAACCTTCAGTATTTCAGCATCGGTCATGAGCAGCACAGTCCGTTTCCGGTGGATGCCGGACTGATAAAACACCCTCTTCAGGTCATCCCGAAAGTCAATGTAGGTGCAGTTGTGGGAGACAGATAGCTGGTACAGATGGCAGCCAGTAAGGTGGCACGCCAGCTTCACACACTCCTCCTTCCCAGTGCCATCAAGCCCAATCTAGAGAGTCATTTTAAGCAAAAATCTGATATTATACTGTATACAGGATTTACTATGCACTACCAAATACTAGAATATCCAGTTACACTTTACTTGACAGTGTCGACATAAGAGTGACATGACACTGTCATGAATGTGTCATAAACAAGTCATAAACTTTCATGACATAACGCTTCTGTTATTAAGTGACATTCGGTTTTTGTCATAACAGGTTAGGATTAGGGTTAGGTTTAGGGTTAGGGTTAGGGTTAGGATTAGGTTTCACGTGTCATGACAGTGTCGATACTGTCAAGTAAAGTGTTACCGAATATCCTTTCTGTTCATTCCAAGTACATATTGAAATGTTTTTGCTTCAATTCACCAGCATCATGTGGGCTCCCTGCTGGCGGAAGATGCGAGCGGACCGTGTGATGTGTTCCACAGCCTCTCTGAAAAACACCATTGGGAACTGCCAGCAGACAGGGAGGAGAGGCAACATTACCAAAGAGACAACCAAATAGCACAATTGTGTTCATGGAGACCTCATTTGTATAATTGGATTTTGTTAAGGGACATAGTTCATTTTAGATGTTATTCTATTTTAGATATGCTATGCTGCAGTACGTCAGACACACTACACACTGATATGGATACATTTCATGCTAACGGCTAGTCCTCTAGCACTACCTTGAAGCACATATGAAATGCTCTGAGAACCTCTGTTAGGTCCACACCACCACACTGTCCCCTCTGTATGCTTTCACCTTAGGCTTTGTCATGACATGCTTCTTGTGGCAGTCCTCCAGGGCGCTGAGAACCTTCTTTTTGTCCTGGATGTGCTTGTAGATGCGGGAGTCGGGGGGTATGCTAGGGTCCAGGTAGTCTCCAAACATCACAGGCTCCTTCATGAGAGCCTCTGCTGTCCAGAAGATCTGGCACAGGAACAGAGGTGGGGACACTATTGTGAAAGAGGCATGGAAACACAGAGACAATCCATACAATACAGATAGGTGATCAACAGCAGGCTATAAGAGGAGACCTACTTTAAAGTGGATCTGGAGCTCATTGGAGAGGATCTGGTGGAAGAGCTTTCGGTCTTGGTCCTCCATGAGACGGTCATGGAACACTCGAGAGGCCTCGTGGGCAAACAAGTGAGCAGCCGCCTCCTCTGACCTCAGCTCGGACTCGTGGGATTGCATCAGGCCATAGATCACCTAGTAGGATGTATCCATGGGCAAGTATTATTAACAACAAGCTATTCTACACGGCCATACTTAAACTGGATTAGTATTATATTGTTATAAACTTCCTAACAAAAACTCATATTGATTTCATTCAACTATTCAGCAGTGCAATCCTTGACAATGTCTCCACACACTGTTATTACTGTAACAATATGTACCGGTACCGTTTGATTTGATTTGGCAAACACTTGTAACTCCATGCTAAGATACTGTGATGTGTCTTACTTTGGACAGGTCTCTGAGGTTGAATGTGTAGTGGTATTTGGCAGGCGTGGGCAGTACAGTGTGGCACATCTCCATGTAGACAGCGATGGAGGCTGACACCAGAGCATTGCAACACTGTCGCACCTCCTTACAGAACTCCCTAGAGCCAAAGAACTTCCCCAGTTGAACCTGTTTAGTAAGGTATGACAAAGAAAACAAAAACATGCCCCTCAAGATGCATGTAGACATGTGGATGCTCCCACTAACAGTCAACCAACAGTCATACTATAATGTCCTTCTCATTCAATACTAAATGACCACAGTTAACTTGTAGATACACTGTATTTTCATTGGACAAAAGAGGACACCACATGTTTTGTACAGGAAACAACATCTTTGCTAGAGCTAAAAGCCAAACCTTACAGCTGACATGTGGAGGACAACACAGGTCACCATACCTGAAAGATATGATGCATGGTGTTTTGGGATGGGTGTGTCAGCACCAGCACAGAAAAATGCCTGAGTAGCCGCCTGCTCAGTTGCTGCCGACCGCCACCAGGGGGAGCCCCTGCTGCACAGAAGGTCACATCCTGGATGCCCTGCAGAAACAACAGCAAAGGCGTTCATGTGGGACTCTCAAGGAGCTCTTGCAGAGGACAGTTTCTGTTTGGATTGTGGCTGCATTTGAGGTTGCATTTGTTGGTCACAAATTAAGTTTTCAGATATGCTGAGCCAATCATTCATAATTCACTGAACATTTGAGGTTCTCATAATAGTAGCCTCACCTCACATAAAACAACTTAAAGTAAAGTTAAGTGAGACAGGACAGTAGTTCTCAACTTGAGCAGGGTTGAGAGAAGTTTTATTAAGTAGCGGTGTTACCCAAGCTGCTTTGAATGCTTTGGGAAATGTGCCATCATCAATTATCATATGTGCGGTAGCTGGTGCGATGGTCGATAGTTTGTAGGTATAGGGTCCAATGAGCATGTAGTAGGGTGGCTACATGTCATGATACTCCAAATGTTTAGATGGAACAGAGATGTTTTCCAAAGGTACTTACAAAGGCACTGACTGGGAATTGAACCTGAATTAACTGTGTGGGAGGTAGCAGTGCAAACTACTGTAACACCAACACCACCAAAATAAGCTACGAAAGACTAAACACAGACTGGATTTGACAGAGGTATAAATAGAAACATATTTGATGCTTCCGCTGTAAAGGACCAAGCTGTGTAAATAAGAGACTGCAGTCTCGGTACCTTCCAAGTGAGTGTCTTGGCATCATAAACTCCCTGGAGCTCGATGAACTGACGAACCAGCTCCAAGCACGGCTGATCGCCACCACTATCTGGCACTGGCATGTTTATGTCGTCCAAGAAAATCAATACCTGGAGACAACAACAAATTCAAACTTCAAAGACTTTTTTTTCACACTCTTTGTTTTACATGGATGTAATAGGAGCACACAGGGATGCAGATCAAAACACAAAGCTGCAGAAGCTACTATTCCAAAACTGGCCAATGAGTTAGTTTGTTCTTGGGTTTATAAACCTTCTTGTTTTTGGGCCCGCCGAATAGATTTTTGGCCCTCTTGGTGAGGCCCTGCAGCACGTGGGCTTGTAACTGTGAAGGCTCCATGTGTGCAGTGCACTGCAGGGTCCGGGTCATGATACCCATCTCCACTGGGCCAGACTGGATGCCATTCAACCTCCCAAACAAATCCTCTGTGCAAACACAAGACCACACATAAGTTGAGGGAGATCTGAGTGAATGACTTTATGAAGTTATCTGCCTTCTCTTTCTGTACTTTGGGCAACTTGGCTATCTTAGACCTTTGTAACTTGACTACCTATTGTTGCTCTTAAGTTACTCAGCAACATTGTAGGGTGGCTGTGTGTGTGTGATTATATGTGTCTGTGTGTGTTGAGTTTGTCAGGCAGATAACTCAGAAAGCATCTCTAAGAACAGAAGGCAGGGATTTTATGAGAGAAATCTTACTCATAGCTGACATTACAGGGCTCTTGTCACCATCTAAGAAGCCATCAGTAACTAGAGACACATCTTCCAGTAAGCTGGTACAATAAGAAAACAAATAGTTAATAAATTAATTTAAATTCCCTCCAGTCATTTTTGTGTAAATTATGTGGAATTATACTCAGAATAGATAACCTGGCTATCTTGGCTTGATTATGCAGAAACACTTGTCCAAGAACAGTTAATGGGTTTCCGATGTCCTCTTGGTCCTTCTGTAATTTCTTAAGCATGCTCTCAATCAGAATGGACTTCCCAACCCCTGAGTCTCCTGTTGTTTAATAGCCCCAGGGACAAATAGCACAGCATTACTTGTGTTACAACATGACTCTATGGCATTAAAATCCAGAGAGTAACCTGTGAGATACCTGTGAGCAGAACTGGCTGGTTGTTAAGGAGGAGCAGACTGAGCAGGAAGGAGTAGCGGATGCTGTCGATGTTGCCCACATGCTCACAGCATGGGCTCTGGCCCAGAGAGTCATTAAGATATGGATTCAATACGCTCATGCCTAAAGGAGAACACACACACACACACACACACACACACACACACACACACACACACACACACACACACACGCGCGCACACGCACACACGCACATGCACACGCACACACACACGCACACGCGTATTATATTGTTCCACAAAAGATAAAAAAACCTTTTCCAAAGCATTCTGTTGTAAAAGGATTTGCATTTTGACAGAGGTGGAAAAGTCCAGCTTCAGAAAGTAAAAGTCCTACCACATATCTGTGCCAACCATTCACTTAAACCAGCTGATTCTGACTCTTCAACTCTTCAGCCAGGTAGAGCAGCTATTTGGTGAGATCACCTGTGTTAAGTGCACATGTAGAACTAATACATGGTTAGACTTTTCCTTTCTGAAGCTGGACTTTTCCACCTCTGCATTTTGGGATGCTACCTTTGCGAATAAGACTGTCAGTAGGGGACACAAGCTCATCCCACAGCACAAAGCTATTAGTCTGCAGATCCACAAAATAACTGAAGAGTGTGCGGTTTCCAGTTGGGAGAGTAATGCCTTCAATGAACAACAAAAAGCAAGCTGTAAGCACAAGCTGTAAACACAAATTCTAGCCATATGTACTGCGTGTTGCATATTCAAAATAGTGCCCATAGGTTTATAGAATAATCACTGCGATATTGTGGTGGTTGTAGTAAAACAGTTATTGCTAATATAAGATACTATATTAGTATATTATATAAGGTTTCTATTATTATTGCTCATTATCGTTTATTCTAACTATTTATTGTTCTACCCAAGTGCCTTCCAGTTCTGTGTTGTTCCTTGTTTGTAAAACAGACAAAGTATTCAATTAAGATTTTTTTTTGGTTTCCCATTTTTTTCTGTTACATGACATTGAGCAAATTTTAGAGAATGGATGTGTTCACTGTTCCCCAAGGTCAAATGTTATCTTGGGAACATCATAATCTAAATAACTAAAGAAAAGCAAATAGCGACTGTTGTGTCTCAGTGTACCATAATGATGGCCTCCATCGAATAACTTTCGGAGCAAACTCTGAAACTCCCGTGGCATGGTCTTCAGAGGGTCACTCTTTTCTTTGAAGGTCATGGGAGAATCGTCCAATTCATCCACATGGCTGAAGACTCCACCAAAAGCCCAGGTGTAGGCAAACACATACAGTTTTCCCAGTAGAGATGTCAGCTTTTCTGGGTATTTTTGCAGAAACCATCGACACTCCTCTCTGTGGGAAGATGAGGATATTTATTATTATTACTGCAGAAGGCAGAAGGGGGGGGGGGGGGGGGTAGAAGGGAGGAGCCATTGAGGTGTTTTGAAAAGAAGATGAAGGGAAACAGCATGAGGGAGATCGTAAGGAGGGAAGGCAGGAGGCAGATTAAGATTAAGAAGAGCAGAGGGAGGCTGGCTTTAGGGACTCTGACCTTATGTTTGATGCCTCACTGAGGTATATTGAAGTCTTCTGGGAGTTTGAAGAGGGTTGTGGCACATCTTCACTCTTACCTACATCACCAAAACAAAACCCGTTTGACACATGAAGTCCATGTCACTTCAGCACTTCACACACACACACACATATACACACACACAAAACACACAAACACACAAAAAAAAGACAAAAACAATGTGGGCTTCTTTAACCATACCCAAACCACCATTCTTGTCCAGCAGGT
This sequence comes from Alosa sapidissima, assembly GCF_018492685.1. Classification (NCBI taxonomy): domain Eukaryota; kingdom Metazoa; phylum Chordata; class Actinopteri; order Clupeiformes; family Clupeidae; genus Alosa; species Alosa sapidissima. Next base: position 14,016,540 of record NC_055975.1, read on the forward strand.
TAAAGATGGAACCCAGGATGCTGCACAGGGTCATGACTAAAGACAGTTCGGGGATGGGGAAGCTGAGCAGCTTCTGGTGTTTGTGCATGAACGCCACACCATGTTCCACGGTGTTCTCAAAGAGTTTCTTCAAGTAGGCCACGCCTTGGTCCTGCAAAGGCTCAGGCAGCTCCTGGAGCCAGCGGTCCACAAAGAGCTTCCAGACCATTCCTAACGGATCCTGCATGACAGCAACACACAGCCCGATAAACCAACTATATTTTGGGTGTGGTTTGGAAACAACATGCTCTTAGACATGTGCTTCTGTGTGAGTAACAGTATTGATATGACAAGCTAATAAAAGCCTACAACAAATAAATACCTGTTTTGTACTTATAAAATGTTACATTGTATACTCAAGTTGGCTGGAGCTCTTGAAATAAAGTGGTCTGCAAATATTTAACAAGGTGCTGATTGTAACAAGGTAGACTGATTGTATACAGATTCCTATTCCTAATGGCTGATAGCACCCTCAGTATATCCACTGCATACTCCAAGACAGCCATAGTAGGAACAAAGGGTCAGCTGTACCACATAGACCATAGCACAGCGGCTAATAGTGGCTGGAGTGGCGTGGACCAGGGAGTCAATTTCAAAGAGGAAGCTGAGTCCCTCGGGAAGGCTGATCCGCTCGCCGTTCATCAGACACAGAGTGCGGCTCTCGTCCAGGGCTGTGTTCAGGCTCTCCACCCACAGGTTGTCCACTGGGCCGTCCATGATGATCCAGCGCCACTTCTCAATATGACGCGCAGCTGAGCACACAGAGATTACTATAATTATACAAATACAGGGGGACATTAAACTTCCTTGTGTGATAAACTGAGCTGCAACAATGAACAAGTATAACGAATGAGTATAATCTTTGAAGCTACATTAACAATTTCCTGGTGTGATTAGACCTGGGAGGACTGTGTTTTGCTATGTATGTAACAGGTATACAACTCATTAAATATGGGCAAGAACTGTCAAACATACAGTATTTTGTACAGAATAAAAAAAGTATTTGTTTTATGTGTGCAAGAGACCCCTTTTCTTCCTGAGCGTTTAACAGTCGTAGATCAGCACCTTGTTGGCAGTGGCCTGTTGAAGCTTGGGGTACTGGGCCATGTGTTGCGTCCTCTGAAGACAGTTTCTGGTTAAGGGAGAGAAGAGGGGAATCACCATGTGGGTTGTGTGGTTGCTGACAACGCTGTTTCAATAGAGTAGCATGGATCATATCACCTTTCAGAAGGTACACACACATCACAACTATTTCCATGTTGTTTTCATAATTCCACAAATGAGAACCTAAACAGCTAAATAGGCACAGTGCGTCATGCTGCAAGTTGCAATGGATGATTCATTCAGAAAAAACAAAATCTGAAAGGGGTGAGAGGAGGACATAATCATCAGTTTTGGGTAAACTGCCCCTGTTCCCAAAGGTTAATGCACAGGCATAGACTCACATTTCTCCTCTTCTCCGCCAGCTGTGTGAGCTCTTTAGCGTAGGCCCTTATGACAGAGGCCAGCAGGCCGTCGGTCCACTCCAGAGTGTTGGGGTTCCTCTGACCAAAGAGCTCTCCCAGACCCAAGCACTTTGCATTAATCGTGAAACAGTCCACATTCATAATTTTCTATGACAACAGCACAAACAAACAGACACATGAAGTCATTCTTATGGACCGTACACCCTCTTAAAACAATTATCATACACATATCCATTATCATATAGAAAACATATATACAGATATGACATAACAATGTCAGCATTCTGTACATATAGGCATATCTCTGACCTGGACACCCATACTGGACCTCTTCCTTCTCTGGTCAAGCATCATATCTAGAGCATGCTGCAGTATGAGTCTCACTGTGGTTTTCCCACCTCCTGTGGGCCCCACCAGCATAACTCCCACACGTGCCTGCGGCACACAGGAAAACACTTTACATTAACCACACAGGTAAACATGGAACTGCCATGAAAGGTGCAAACATATCTGTCAGTGAAACAATTCAAGTTCAAATTCAAATTCAAAGTCAAACAAAATGAAACACAACACAACATACAATATTATCTCAAGAACAGCGCCATTGGATATATTAGGGCGTTATATTTTGTTATTACACGGCTCTTCAGAGTGCTGCAGAAAGTTTCATTCACATGAATGGGCCTTCCCAACGTTCGGGCCTATGTTAAATCTATATAAATCACCGGCACAGTATATAATCACCGCTGTCAATGGCAACGGGTTGATTAACGTCTTTCATATCCCTCCGCAAGAATTCCGTTCGCTTATTGCAATGGAATTTCATTGAAAGGGAAAGTAAGCTAGTAAGACGTTGCCACGCAACACCTGAAACTGTCAAGTTCTATCTGGCAAACTATTTATTTTGTCAGAGGAAGTCACGAAACGGTAGCAAAATCATTTTTAAAGATTCATTGTGTTAGGTTTCTTTTCTCGTTTTGGCAAGTAGCCGTGTAATAAGCGGGATAAAGTCCCTTCAGGTCGAAGCAAAACTACGGAGCCCTAGAGGGGTCATCGCAAAATGTTTTGCATGTTGAGAGAATGTGCGCTCGTTTTACTATATTGTGCGCTCGTTTTACTAAATTGTGCTCTTGTTTAACTAAATTGTGCCCTCGTTTAACTATATTGTGCACTCGTTTTACTAAATCGTACGCTCGGTTTACTAAATCGTGTGCACAATTTACTATATTGTGCTCTCGTTTTACTATAGTGTGAGCTCATTTTACTAAATTGAGCTCTCATTTTAAGCATAGTAAAACGAGGGCACAATTTATTAAACGAGTGCACTATTTACTAAAACGAGCGCACGATTTACTAAAACGAGGGCACGATTTATTAAAACGAGAGCACAATTTGTGAACATGGTTATAGAACATTGTGTGCACGATCTACTTAAACGTGGCCACAATTTGTAAAACGTGCACTCAATATTGTCTTGACACATGTAAACATGAGCACGTTATAGTATATTCGAGATCTCGATCTACTAAAACGCACCCACGAATAATTAAAACGTGGGCTCGAAGAAATTAAATTGTGTGCACAAAAACATAGTGTGGTGTCAAGGGGTATCCCCGGGAATGACGTCGGGAGGTGTGTCGCTTGTAGTGACGTAGAGGGAATCTCATTGATTGCAGTGCACCCGGTTATAGCCCCGTTAGGTAGGCTGTAGGTGGGAGAGCAGATGATTGTGTGTGTTTGTACAGGCCCCTTGCCAACATCGTCCAGCTGAATGTTTGGCGAAGTTTTGAGTGTTTGTTGAGGTCCAAGTGTATGCAGAGCTGTGGTGTTTATCGCGAACGGTGTGAGCTGGTCTACATAGCCTGAGAAGCTGAGCATCGTGAACGACACTGTTTATGTCTCCCGTTTCATAGTCCGTATCAAAGCTTACCTCGTTGTGTGCATCCTTGGTGTGCGCGTGGGTTATATGGTGAGGCCCATCGGGCGCTAGAGGGAACCTTATTGTATTGGGTGGGTATTAGGCGATACTACTAATACGCAGTAGCCTATTTGTACCAACAGTAGGTCTACGTGTTGTAATTGTTTGGGAGCTTGTCGCTGTGATGTGCTTCGATTGACTTCTACACCTCACAGTTAAGTCAACAATCCAGGAGATAGTGGAAACCGGTCATTAGGCTACAACAGAGCCCGCGAGTAGCCTTTGTAGTAGAATTTCCCCATTATGGGTCTCCATAGCTGGCGGTTGACACCACAGTGCCCCTGCTACAAAGAGTAGAAGTCCGCTATAAAACATGACCACCTAAAGTCTTTAATTAGCTGCTTACGGTTATCATCACATTACCAATATGAACTGTTACAGACAGCTGTAGGCCTAGTCCATGTCAAGGTAACACGAAGTTGCCACCACAGCACAGCGAGCGGTGAGAAAATGTCGGGAATTACTAAATGTGAGCACGAAATACATATTTCGAGAGCTCAATTTAGGCCTACAACGGGGTCACGTTGTATTAATTCGAGGGCTCAATTAAAGGAAAACGTGCTCACGTTTTATTAATTCGAGGGCTTAATTAAAGGAAAACGTGCTCACAAATTATCACGACCAGAAAAAATATCACTTAAAGTGAGCTCTCCCGGGCTCCGTACAAAACCCCTCCGCTGCGCGTCGGGGTTCTGTTCTCCCTGTCGGGACTTATTTTCTGATAATTACCGGCGGACAATACATTATCCCTTACTCATTCAACGTAAGGGATATAAGACTTTACAGTATTATATTTAGCATTATGTTTGTGCATCAAGGCTCACCAAAATCTGAGTGTAGAGTTGGGTGGCCTTCTCTGCTTGACTTGGACACGGCTCCAGCCCTAGAATACTGGTAGCTGTGGTGATGGCAATCTAAAAAAACAATGCAACAAGGCCTCCATTAACACAATGAATGTCAGGAATTACTGAACCTTTTGTTCCTATCTGCCTATCTGTTCTTGTTAAGCACTTATCCTCTTTTCTGATTACCTCCAGTTGAGGGTGCTCGGCTTTGGGAGCGATGACATTTGGAAATATGTCCTGCATGATGCTCTTGAAGAGGGGCACATCTTCAGGAATGAGCTTAGGTACATTAAAGTCTTGCAGGGCACAAATAATGATGTAAAACTCTTCCTCTGAGCTAAGTGACATCCTTATGAAGAATGAAAACACAGAGAACTGATCGGACCTGCATATTCAGTGAATAAACAAAGTAGGATTAAGCTATAGCCTATATACTCACGACATTTTGGCTCTTCTTTTATGTCCAGCAAATAGCAAAACAGGCTTGATTGCCCTCATGCTAAAGTCATAATGATCCTGTGTTAGGACAAAATTAGGTCAGGTAAGGGTTAAAATCTTCTACATTTTTGAAGGCAAACACAACAGTACAATACAATAATTATGAAGGGAAAAGACAACCTGTGGGGACAGCTGTTTGCTTGCAACTTGGTAGAGGTGAACCATCTTTCTAGAGAGAATTTTGGCAGATTTGAATCCCCCCGACAACAGAATAATTTCCGCAATGAAGTCGACGTTGGGCACCATCATGGCCACAGGCCGAACAAGAGTCTTTAAATTCTCTGGGAGCTCTACTCGACCTCGACAGCTGGTGAGAAGAGTGATTCTTATGTTTTATGTTCATACTCTTTGTGCAACAACACAACCATAATGGCCAATGCAAATGAGTACTATATAAAATGCCAGGGAAACACTTATTCTACTACCTACTATTGCAAACACTGAATAGACTGAGCCACAAACAAGTGTCTAGATTGTTCTTCATCAATCTAAACAAAAAGGTTATAACAAAACATATTTTTGTAATTGATAGCCAAAAAAAAGAAAAGGAATACTAGGACATACCTTGGGTTCATGGTGATGAAATAACCACATAAAGCATTCAGACGGATGTCTCGGCCCTCAAACATAAACCTGCATTCAGACAGATCAATATATACTGTAAGACCCTAGGGTTAATTACTAAAGCTATTTGGGATTATTTCCATCAGATAACACCATGCTCTACAAAAATGCAACCCAACTGTGACGTTTGTGCATACCTCACGCTATGGCTGTTCTTAGCTGCTTTAATGGACTGAAGCTGGGCAGCGATGACCGAGAGCACCTCCACACTGATGCAGTTAAACTCATCGAAGCAGCACCAGGCGCCACACTGCACCATGCCCGAGAGCAGCTTCCCCATCATCTGACCACAACAACAGCTGATATCAATGAGGCTGAAGCAGTCACTAGACAACATGTGACCAAAAGCACATCACTCTTCCTCACCTTGTAGTCCAAACGAGCTGTGCAGTTCATGACTAGGCAGAATTTCCCCAGGACCTGTGTGTAAAAAAAGGAACAAAAGCTCACATGACACATTCTAAAAGCGTGTTAGTGTTTTTTCAGTTCCCAAAACCACAACAGCCATACATTTGCCAGGTCTTTGACAGATTCGGTTTTCCCAGTGGCTGCAGGTCCAACCAGCGCAGCCCCGAGGTGAAGGCTCAGGGCCCTGGTGAGGGTAAGCCAACAGCGGTCAGTGAGTGGGGTGATGATCAGCCGCGGCAAGCAGCCCTGGTACTCATAGCCATAAGGGAAGGAGGCCTTGGCCTGCACCACGTAGCACATTGAGGTGGTGTCATGCCAGTCATAGAGCAGCTGCCTACAACGCAGCACAAAGGGAGCATACGTCAGAGGGAGCCATGTCATCTCACTCACCAGTGCCACAGTGTTCAGTGTGAGACAAAGTACCACCTATGTGACTATGCAAATACAAAAGTGAATTATGGCAACTGATTGGTAAAATGCTCGCTTGTAATATTAGTGAAGGTACAATGGACTACCTGTTGGTATAACCAATCCCTCATGTGTGAGAGTAACATGACATTTACATAATTGTAGGCATCCAAAAGGCAAAGGCAGCCTCTACTGCTGATATCTACATAGGAAGATGAGCATCATGCATTTGGTGGTCGGTATCAGCTGGGTTTTTTCCCTCATAACTCTTACTTAAACACTTAGATGGCACAAACAAAGTGCAATCTGACCAAACTGCATGCATGTAGTACGGTACTTCCAATTTCCCTCTATGAATTCTAATCCCAGGTAAGTGAGATGTAAAAAACTTTGGGAGGCACCACTTGCGCGCTATGGGGTGAATTCTCCCATGTGCGTAAGGATGCGTAAGTAAAAAAAAAAACATGTTAGCCACCCGTGTGATGGAGGGATTTAAGCTTTTTGGGAAGAGCAATCCCAAAATCTGGGCGTTTCTTATGTATACAACTCTTGCACGCATTCTGCCACTGATTTAAGCATCTTTCCAGCTACGCGCTCCAGAGGGCTGTATTAACCCATTTACTCCTAAAATGCCTACTAAAAACCCCTATAGAATCCTATGGCATTCTAGACTAAATAACCTTATTTCCTGAGGGTTTTCTGAAAAAATACTAAAAATTGTCAACGTCTACCAAATTTTAATATCTAAGCCTCTGTAGCACCTAGAAACATTAAATAAAAAGCATGCTGCGCTACGCAGCAACCAGCAGGAGATTCAATGTTGCGCTATGCAGCAACAGGCGGGAGATAGAATGTTGCGTCATGCAGCATCAGGCGCGAATGGGTTATGGTTGAGACCCACTACAAGGTGAAACAGTATATTGCTCAATGTCGGCAATAGGCCTAGTTCTAAATACCGTACATGTAGGTTACACAGAACGTTACAAATTAACTTTTTAGTATCAAATGTGGTACTTACAGTAATATGCTGATACGGCTTAATGTTTTTCCCCATTGCAGTGTCACAAGGTGGCATATTTCCAGACATTACCTTATCCACAAGGCCACATTGTTAAATAGGGAAACAGCCGTTATAATCACCAATTATAATGGTGAATTTATATTTGGATATATATATATATAATGGTGAATATATATTTGGATATATATTCACCATGCTTATGTTTTCAAAATCAAAGACTGGTTTGTGTTCTTAATGTAAATGGCATTCAGGAGTCAATGAGAAGTTCCACGTTCCACGTTTTCATATCAACCTGGCTTGATGAAATTCATTCTGGACTCTCTATACGACCACATAAAGACCTCGGGATACTTCAGTTTGGCTTTAGGGACCCTCTACTCACTACCACGTAAGTGTAATGTTGTTTGGAACTGTAGAAGAGGTATAAAAATGGCGTTTTGTAGCGGCGAAATGACATGCCCTGGTCACTAACAGGCTAACGAGTTTTGACTAAAAACAGTAAAATCAAACTTTCTCAAACCACATCCGAATGACATGATTTTGATGTCAACTCAACGTATGTACTCCCAATCATCCGTAAATTGATCTAAAGTGCATTTTACTCTGGATAATTCCTTTAACAAGGTGGTGGACCAGTCTGGTTCTATTTTAATAAATCACTCCTCTTTCATAAGGCCGCCTTGATTTCGAACTTGCATGGGTGTGGGAGAATGCATGTAACTGAAGCGCGTAAAAAAAGGGGCTTGCGCACAATTTACGCGCAAATGGGAGAATTCGGCCCTATGTTTTGAATGCAACTTTTTTTTTTTTAAATATCTCAGCTGTATGACCTCCTCCACTCAAAGTCCTCAGCGCTGGCAATGTGATGGTGGATCAGGTTGGACAGGACATCTCGGCAGTGCAGCAGGATGGTGAACAGGGCCTCTACTGTGGACTGTTGGTGGCAAGCCAGCGGCTCCAACACCAGCGTCATCAGGTCCTCCAGGCTGCCCATCACCTGCTGCCGCACTGCTCTCAGACCCTCCTGCTGGCCGCTGCCGCCACTCAGACACTTCTCACAGTCTGAGCAGAACATGATCTGAGTCTGTGAGAGGAGGAAGATCATAGAGAGAAATAAAGGCACATAGAGAGAGAGAGAGAGAGAGAGAGAGAGAGAGAGAGAGAGAGAGAAATAAATAGACAGACAGAGAGAGAGAGAAAGAAAAAGAAATAGACAGAGAGAGAGAGAGAGAGAGAAATAGAGGCAGCGAGAAAAAGAAAGAAATAGACAGAGAGAGAAAAAGCGAGAGAAAGAAAAAGAAATAGAGACAGAGAGAGAGAGAGAGAGAGAGAGAGAGAGATAAAAAAAAATAGAGACAGAGAGAAAAAAAGAGAGAGAGAGAAAGAGAGAGGTGGCAGAGTAAGTGAGACAATATACACTATGTATCATACAATACATGCTAAAATAACCCAATTTTAGGTGGAGTTCATTTCCTCGACTGACTTACCACAGTGAGTATAACTTGGCCGGGATGTGACAGAACCCAGCTCCTGAAGTCTGCAGGGTTCCAGCCCAACACAGCCAACTTCATGTGGCTGTTTTGGGTTTTTTTTTAATCAGAGATTACTGATGATTAGACGATTAGTGATTACTGATTACTGATCAATCATAGAGGCTACCTCACACTCAGTTTTCTGCTAGAAAAAGCCTCACCGTTTAACTGTGCTGTACATGGCAGTCTCCACATTTCCCATCCATTGCTCAACAGGCCCACGGATCTGAACATTTCTACCAAATTAAGAGGGACAAACATACATTGGAGAGCTACACTCAAAGCATTCAATAACAAACACTAGAGACTTTCTGCTCTCAAATGATGGACAGACATTTTCTTTCAACCATCAAGAATCTGTTTTTCGTATTTACGTATTTCTTGCTGTAAATTATGGTGTGTCTGACGATGTGCACTATGTGCTAGTGAGACTTACTTGGGCATAGTGACAGTTTCCCCTTCACATGAGTGCAACCTAACCAGCACTGGATATAGCATAGCCTGCTCCTGCATCTCCAGATGATGGATGTTAGAGAAACATTTCACCAGATAGGGCTGCAGGACAGGAAAACTACTTCAAAAAACTTTTGTATTTTTATTAAAATAATCAAAGAATTGTTTCAACAGAATTTATACTCCATTTTGTTACTACGGTGTTTATTTATATAACATTGAGCACCTGTATGACACTGGGGCTCCTACTATGTGTCAGAACATCAAGAAGTTCTTCGTTGCTGAGAAAGTAGAACCTTGGAAAAACGGTTCGCTTGGACTCAAGATAGTCCTGTAGAAAATGAGCAGAGATCCCTTTACAAATGTCTATATTATTATTATTATTTATACACAAAATGTTTTGAGCAAATATCTAAGAGTTTAGGGCCACAAGTTCACAGTACCTCTAGACATTTTTGTATCTTCTCCAACTGCATGTTGTTGTTCTGAAGGATCTCCAGCACCCCAGGGAAAGTGCCACTTCTCAAAGCGTTTGGGCGCTGCTGGGTTTTGAGCATCAGTCGCTGCCAGGCCTGGTCCACCTGCCTGAATAGCTTGGCCTCTTCAGGAAGCTGTCTGTTGAGAGAAGGGTGAAGCTTTATAGATAGATAGCTAGATAGATAGATAGATAGATACTTTATTGATCCCCAACAACAAAACAAATCCACATGACTAAAAGAACAGTAAAAGACACCAAAGATACTAAAACAAGGATCCACATGAATGTACTAAGGATGTATAAGCATTAGGGTGCTTATATAGCTGCAAGGATCTTGAGAACTTCTTTTCACTTGAGTGAGAGCAATAACCAAAGACATCTTGATAAACTCGTCTTACTGGGATAATATTAAAGCATCCTGACACAGGGTTGTCACCTCACATGTCAAATCCAGACATCAAACATCTAACACAGTCTATAACTGTGGTGGTGGTAACATAGTGGCTAAGGAACTGGGCTAGCATGCAGTAGCCTAAAAAATTGTGGGTTCAATACCTGGCTTCCACCATTGTGTCCTTAAGCAAGGCTCTGGGGACAATTGACCTTGTGATATAATTTACATATGTAAGTCGCTTTGGATAAAAGCATCTGCTAAATATATTAAATGTAAATAACCATCATGCCACAGTAGTGGATGAATATGACTGAAGGACAACCCTTTTTCCCAGACCAATAGGTTGCTGGCTTTTGACCTGTGCACTAATAAAAGCTGTACGGTCCCTCTCCTCTTTAGTCCAGTCTTTAGTCATCTAACTATGGTTTCTTCATTGCATGGTAGAGTTTACACCAGCATTTGGGGCGTGTCACAACGATATGAGTCCAGTTCGACAAAATGTAAAAAAAAATGGGTTTATTGGATATTCATAATCCACAGACTTTAGGGTTTAAAGCAAGAGGTCATTTGTTCGATTCCGTTTAGCCTACCCAGAGATATTGGCCAAAATGTGTGCAGAAAAACAAGTTTTGAGAAAATCAGTTTTAAAATTTGTGAAGTGTATTATGAGCATTTTATGTGTATTTCCTCTTAACCAATCACCACAAGACTATATGCATCCTGATAAAGTTCCCTTTGCCTTTGAAATTAAAATAGCCAGTGCTGTCCGTAGTCAAAGATTGACTTGCTTCAGAATCTCTAGCCTATTGTTTAATCCGAAAAGATCCGAACTACACAGCGCAACTTCTAAATGCTCCATTCACGCAGGCGGTAACACTCGTGAGGCATTCGTAGTTAACTATAACTTGTGAGGTAGCCTATAACGTTCGATCAACTTCTGAAGACGACAAGGACCACAATAGCCTAATGCTTAATGCATAGCCTAATGTTTTTGATGACTTCTTGAAGAGGCCATAAGCTAAAAGTTATCTGACCAAAGAAAACAGAAACAGGCATGTGTTTAATGCAGTGTCACCCGAGGCCCTGAAGATCATGGCCCTCTGATATTGTTTTTCAGCCCTGTCCCTTGCGTACAAAGATGTCTGTGGATTTTCTGAATATTTGAATGTTATTATGCAATACAAAAAAATGATATCGGGGGGCACTGTGGCGCAACAGGCGCCTATACCATGTACGGGTCCAAGTGCCCACGGGGACCCAGGTTCAAATCCGACCTGCGGTCATATCCCGATCCCACCCCATCTCTCGCTCTCCCACTTACTTCCTGTCTATCTTCACTGTCCTATCGGAATAAAGGCAACAAAAAAAAAAGCACAAAAAAATTATATCCACATTCTTCATTATTGTACGTTGAGGAGCAGTATTATATGTTCTAACTAAACATGGGTTTATGTGATTTGCAGATGATCACATTGTGTTTTTTATTTACATTTAAATTTTTTGGAGGTGGGGTTGTCAGAGTATATTGATTGTGCACATTTGTGGTGGCCAACAAGTATTGCTTTTGTAGTATTCCAGGTTAAATGTTTTAAAAGTACTGGACCACTACTTTTTAGATATACTGTGTATTGGCACCTGTGAGCTGACAAACCTTTGGATTCCCCCAGCTGAGAATATGGGTTCCAGGTAGAGCCAACGCTTCTGGCACATGACCCATTCCCCCAGCGTCTGGGCAAACTGGTTCAGTTTGCGTTCCCATTCATCAATCAATCCCTGCATGTACCATAGACTGATTAAGAGTTATACAACATATAATACACTTATCAGAAATCACACAAAACATCATCACAACATACACATACAGTCATAGACATGCATCATACACAACAACCCATAACACATCAATATCTCAATCAATAAATACTTGATATTTATTTGAGAAATACAGTATATGACAACAGCTGTTCATCATTACTCCATAACTGTACAATATTTTACATTTCACACAGCAGAGTTGCATATTTTATATTCCACAAAGTGGGGTTTCTTAAACTGATGATCAACAGTCAGCTAAGGCATGGCCATAGAAACTCAGCCCTGAGGACTACCTTGATTGGCTCCACATAGCGTGATGACTTCATGCTGATGATGGTGGTCTGGCTCTCCTCCAGCTGTGCCATAATATCGTCCGCCGAGGCGATGATATTCACGGTGGAGGTGTCCGAGTTGTGGGTGATGAGACGGAAGTCCGTATTCTTCCACAGGTCAATGACATTGTTCAGCATGGCCTCAAGGGTAGCTTCGTGCGTTGCTGTGGTGGAGATATCGCTAATCAAATGGCTGTACTGCAGGATCTGAGGAAGGACAACTTGGTCTTAGTTCAAATGTCAAAAGGCAGTGACATCAAATCCAAACAAGTAGGTGAAATAAGTATGAAACAAATTCCAGAGGATTTGTTAAGAAATATTTTCCATCTGATTCCTCAAAAATATTTTCATTTGTTTTGTTTGTGTGCCATTGATATAGGGTTTATTTACTTTTAGGTTGAGCAGGTCTCCTAAAGTAAAAGTATGTTCATGCACCAAAAAACGACCAGTTTTTTTGTGGATCTCCTCCATGTGCCTTTTGTGAAGGTGGGGATTGCGCATGGCAACAATGATAGGCAAGCAAAGCTTAAAATCTCCCAGCTTCTGCTTCAGCTGTGGCACGATGTCATTTTCAGGTAGGCCTGAAACAAATCATCAATCTAATCAGGTCCTGTCAAACCTACAAGTCTCCACAAAAGCCTCAACATTTTTTTAAAAGGCACCTTTCTCCAGCATGTAGAGGGTCTGGGTGAAGCGACTGATGCTGTCCTGCAAGTGGTCCACATTCAGCTGGTCAAAGGCGCTTGTCTTCCACAAGTCATACTGCCTGTCCCAATCCTTCTGCATGTCCCAGAGCATCCCGCGGAGAGTGAGTGCATGGCTCACATCTGCCAGCTCCAGCTCGACCACAGAGGTCGCCACACCCTCCCTGGTGCCCACCAGAGGGGCGTTTTTCTTGGGGAATGAGCAGTCCAGGAGCTCCCTGAAGCTGAAGTAGCTGTAGGCTTTGTTGGAGTGGATGGCCAGCTCTTCTGTGAGGGCCTGTAGAACCTCATCAACCATCTCAGGAAGTGTGTCTGAGCAAAGCAGTAGTGGATTGTTTATCTGCCAATACAAACATTGAGCAGATTGAAATAGTTGACATTTCATAGCCTTTGCTTCTTCTCTTAGCATTTTCCAGTGTAATTGGTTGATCTCCAATTAACTACCAATCTACCACAGTTAAGGTTAAAGTACTGTGTTTAGCAAACACTTTTATCCAAAGTGACACACACTCGCAATGGCCGACCAATTGTCAAGTGAATCACGACTGCTGCTCCACCACGCCTGCTTCTCAAGAGACAGTGGCAGACCTCCACAGACATAACATATCCAGAGGGCTAAACTATGCATCCTGTACTCCTCTTGCTCTAGCGCACCAAAAAACCAACAAGGACCTCAACCAAATATTACAACATTTTCATGACAATAATTGAAAAGTTTGGTTCCAAAACGCTGTAATTCCATTTTTAAAAGCCATGTTATATATTGTGTATTTCAGGTAATGTCAATAAAATAGTAGTTCTGTTCTGAGTAAAGAGAAATCAAACAATACCTAATAACATTTACAATGAAATTACCTGGAAAACAAAATGTACAAAAAGATTTTTGAAAATTCATTAAAATGGAGTATAGGCCTATAGCGTTTTGGAACCAAACTCTTCAATTGCTCAACTATGATCTCTGCCACTTCCATAACAAAGTTCTATGAGTGCACATGCTCATGGTGTCTGGCTTACCTTCAACTTGATGAGCACAAGGTCATGCCTGAGTTTAGTTAGTTGTTTGCTCAAGTCAGCATTGAACGTAAAGATTTTATCATCCTTCTTTGTCTCACAGATCAGGACAGTGGACTTGAGGTGGTAGAAGCTGGGTATGAGGTGATGGTACAGAGCCAAGTCCTCAGGTGAAATCATGATCTGAAACTCATTAATGATGGTGTACAGTTGCACAAGGAAGTGGTACTGTCTCTCCAGAGCTGGGAGCTTCTCTGAGATTTGACTCAGGAAATTGAGATGGTCCACAAACTCCTCCACTGTAACTATCTCCAATTCCAGCTTTCTCAAGGCACCTTGAATTACCTAAACATTTGAAAGCAAATGATTTGTGCAGTGTCAAAGCTTCACATAACTGCAAAACAATCAGACAGATTTGAATACACTACAGACTGCCACTGCTGTGATAACTATTCATGTTTATTCAACTGTGCCTGTGCCTTTGGAACTCAACCAAGCAGTCTTTCCCTCACAGTGATTGGTGGAAAAAAACACACCTCCATCAGCTCCAGGTTTTTCTTCGTGGCGAAGCCGGGCAGCAGGGAGTGGATGCTGGTGATGAGTGCTTGTGGGTAGTGCAGGCAGTCCCGCTGGTACTGCTCGCACCTCACCAGCAGCATGTTGACACGCATCCGCATCTCCATGCGCTTCATCGCCTCCACGCTCTCGGTGTGTGCCAGGAGGACGGACCTCATGTCCTGCGCCGTCCACTTCTCCCCGTTAACAAAGCGGCCGATGTCCAGCACCATGGCCGTCTCCACCATCTCACAGAAGCCCTCCATCTTGGAGCAGTGCTTCTTCACCTCAGCAAAGCCTGTCTGCACTATACTCAAGATCTCTGACACCTCAATACAAAAAGGTGGACAACTGTGAATGAATGGTGTTGAACAAACACATCAGCCAGCTCAGCTTCATACAATGGAAGCTCTACTGGTTCTACTTAGGACCATCTGGTAAGGCATTGACTTAATTATTTTATTTATTGTTTCAGATCAGTGATTTCCATCCTGAATCTGTATCTGAAGTACTGGGTTGGTTGTACTCACATCACCACTGGAGAACAGTACTCAAACTTAAACCAAGGATATGTGCCTTTCACAGGCTACATACAAAGTAAACAGCCAAGCTACATACCTGCATCTGGTAGACCGAGTCTTGGCCCAGCAGTAGTTCCAAGTCGGGCCAGGGCCTTGAAGTCTCGCTTCTTTCCTCCTCAGAAATCATATCCACAGACAGTTTGCGGTCAAACACTGGTGGAGAGTGCAGGTCCAGCAGACTAGGGTCGTCATTAAAGGAGATCTGTTTGTCTACAGGAGAAAGACATTGGAGATCACCGGCATGAAGACAAAAAAGTGGCAACACAATACCAAAAGTGTCAGGAACAGAACGTGACAGTAACAACCCCATGAAGAGGTGACCATGAAGCAGGTCTTGGCTGGATTTTTGTCACATCAAGCCAGGCCCATCAGTTATGTTCTCATTTTGAGAAATTCCTTACCGATGACAGTCTGGATGCCCTCAAACACCCCTTCTGTTTGCATCATAAAGTCATTCAGGGAGGGGCTAAGGGTCATTGTTGCCAGTTTCTTAGGAGCTAAACTGAGAAGGAAAATCAACAGAGGGGAGGGAGAGTTATGATACGTCAACAGGAAAAAAATGCTATAATGGAGAGAACAGCTGTGTAGGGCCATGGAAAATGTTTCAATTCAGCACCATACAAAATATTTCAAATCAGGCCAAATCATGTTCTCAATCATCTGAGGTGGGCACCAGTACTACAGCTGATACTGATACCATAATGGGGAGCCTTTCCCAAAAGCCTTGGTAGTGTCACTGCCAAATGTGAGTCCGTAGATTTGAATTGCACAAACACTTAAGCTTATATTGTCACATATCACATTTTTAATTTTGGAAAATGACAAAATAAGAGCATTTGCTATGAGAATTTGTAATATAATACGGTAAATATGACCGTATATCAACAATGCATTTCTCGTATCGTCTACCTGTGACTCAAACACGGTCGACTTACATTTGGCAGTGATGCTACCATGGAAGATCCATCGTAGTTAGCAACTTTGCTTTTAGGAAAGGGACCCCTGAGTGGAAGGTTGATTGTGGGACTATACCTTACAACAGGTGTACTGTTTTCATTGGGAACTTCTTCCTGATTCTCTGACTCCCCTGTTGTACCTGTAGGAGAGCATGAGATGTAACAATATCTGGACATCCTGAAGATAAAGATGACTAGATATTTCCACATTGAACATGAACCTAGACTCAGTCAATAAGAGGAAGTGTGGAATCAATTATCATCCCCAGATATGTAACAACTCTAAGTGAAACACTGTCTGGAAACATGTCTTGAAGGAAGTAATAATTTAATGAAATTATTACTTCCTTCAAAGTAGGAAAATAATAATTAATGAAATAAAAGGAATATTTTTATCACCAGAGTATGTTAGAGGACCTTTGTTTTGCAGAGGATAGCTTTACAAACATCAGTGCAGCTCAGTGCCTGGTTTCTTCTTGATGGAGGCTACTGTGCTCTTGGGCACTTTCAATGCTGCAGAAATATTTGTCTATCCTCCCCCAAATCTGTGTCTTCACACAACCCACAGGTCACAGGTCTACGGACAATTCTCTCGACTTCGTGGCTTGCTTTTCACTCTGACATAAACCATCAACTCTGAGACCTTATATAAAGGGATGTGTGACTTTCCTAATCATGTCCATTGTCCAGTGAATTAATTTAGGCACAGGTGGACTCCAATCAAAATGTAGAAGCATCTCAAGGACCACTGGTAGAAGTGGGATGCACCAGAGCTCAATTACAAGCGTCATAACAAAGGCTCTGAATACTTATGTAAATGGATTATGTCTGTCTTTTATTTTTTATAAATTTCTAAAAACATTCCAAACACCTGTTTTTTTTTTTGTGAAGTGTTGGAGTATTGTGTGTAAATTGATGAGAAAAAAATGAATTGAATCCATTTTAAGATGAGTCTGTAACATAACAAAATGTGGAAAAAGTGAATACTTTCCGTATGAACTGTAAATCCTTGTTACTTCCTTAAATATCCAACCAGAAAATGACTTAAGTTACATTCCGAATAGAAATGTACATGGAGACTACATTCATGGCGACCTTTGAACAACCCAGGGTATCCTTATCATAATAACAGGAAGTCATGGGAGTGTCCTGGCAAAACACAGACCATTTCTCCCAGGCTACAGAAAAATCATATATACACTTATTCTACTATTCTACAAATGAGACTCTTTTACTTCTCGCACTGAGACCATTAAAATAATATTAAACACGGATATGTTGTCATTTCGCACTCAACAAATACACAAAGAGTTTAGGCCTCTCTCCATGAACCTAAAGAGGAGAGGGGGTGAGGAGGCACAGTAGAACAGCAGGGGGCCGCAAACCAAATGGCCAATGAAAAAAGTGACTTTTCACTTCAAACATATGCATAGGCAGGGGGACAGTGAAACAAAGGCTTTGGTCAATATAAGGATCTTCCCACTGAGGTATATAAAATACAGCCTTGCATACCTTTCCATAGAAAAATGAAAGCACCAAGCTTATTAAAATCACATTCTGACTACACGGTGGAAGAGTTACATTCTCCTAAAAGGTGGGAGCAGAGCACACCACATGGTGTGACTGAAATTGGCCACACTCACCCTGATCACTCGGTTGCAGGGTGCTTTCCATGGCATCTTCCTTGGCATCTGGGAGGACGGTAAGTACCACATTCACTTCAAATGCTGCTCTCACTTCCTGTTGGAAGCATTATGTTCTGTTTAAGTCAGTACAGGCTCACTGTAAAGATTGCACACAGTGAGTGAACTGAAACAGTTTTAACAGTCATTTCAGGTGTCCAATCAAGAAAAGGATTAGAAAATGCAAAGAGTATACAAAACAGGCAACATTTTTGTGAAGACGAGTTTTTGGTTTTGCTTATGTTCATGTCCTTTCTGATTTTCTTTACATGTAGTTATACATAACAACAAAAGTTCTTGCAATAGTATACCATCAATCACTATGTGATAAAGAGGTATGAAGAGTGAGCTACCTTGCTCCCTGCATGTGAAGGTACAGTTTTCCTCAGAAACTGATCAATATCATCTCCTTGAGGGCATCTGGAAAAATCATTATGGATATTATCAGTTAGCGCAGCTTAAGTTTTACAAGGTGCTACAAAGTTTCACATTTCATACTGCATGAATATGATGGCCTCTACATAGCCCCTCACTTGGTGCCAGTGTCTGGTTTGACATTGGCCCGTGTGTTGTTGTAGGAACTCCAAAAGGCAGAATGCAGAGTGAAGATGGCAGCTTTCAACAGGTTGCTCAGTGCATCCTCAAACATGTAGTCCACCATGGCAAGGAATCGCCCAAAGTGGCCCAGTAGGGTCCGCCACTGCGCTACCTGGGTGTACAAAGGCCGCAAGCCATGGTCGGGCACCCAGGGTTGGAAAAGTCTCACTGCACCCTGCAGCTCCGCAGTCTGGAGGGAGTAAGTATACTCAGGTAGCATCATAATCAAACTGATTGCTCAAAGAAGTTTTCAAAAAAAAAAAAGACTGAGTATCTGAAGAGTACCTGGATAAAAAATTAGATCATACCTCTAAGCAGGCAGAGCGTATCATAGACGCCACTTTGTCATGGAGATGCTGAAGTTGCTTGGCAGCAAATTCTCTCTGCTGCTTTTGTGCTTCGCAGAAATCCCACAGGGAGCGAGTTTGCGATTCATCCCACTGTGAAAAGATGCAATGAGCTAACTGAAGCAAAGCATTATGCTTATATATTAAAAATCAACAGAGAGGATTGGGTCTTTGACAGCACCTTTATTAAAAAAATGGCATCCTCAGAGGCAGGGTATCTATGGTTAAATGATGCCTCCAGTAAGATTCTGATTTGCACAAGGCATTTGGCAAGGATGTCATCTAGAAAGAACAGATTCTCGGACACACTGATCCTGAAAAAATAAACCATCATTACTACCTAACAAACAGGGAAATCTAATTTAACTGTTCTTCAGGCTTTTGCTTGTCATGTATGAATTATTATTATTCTTACTTTGCTTTGGAAAAAACTGAACGCCTGATGACTGTCTTCCATATAGTAAAAGATTTCCATAACCTGCAATTTGAAATAACAAATAAAGTAACTGTGAATGTACAACAAAGTATGCTGTGGTAACAGTGGTATTAACTGATTATCATTTGCCATTTGCTTAAAAAGCAGTGAAAAGACAATGTAGTAAACCATTACTGACTATCACCTGAACTTTGACAACCATGGCAGCTGATTGATTTTCTGGAAGAGCTCCCTCTCAGCCAACCAATCCAATACAGGCATCATCTCCCCACTGGACGAATCCAGCACAGATACCTGTAATTATGTGTAATTAAATCTGTGCCTATCTGTGTACAAAACATAACATTACAAATATGTGTACAAAACGCACAATGTTCAGGTCTACTGTTAACAGACTGGTGTCTTTTTGTCAGCTGTACATGTGGTCTCATGGCAACCTTTGCTTGTCCAGCTAATCTGCAGTCACTCAAATGTGCATTGATAGAGTTAAACTGCCATTTCTCATGGTGCAATGAAACTGCACTGTTTCATGTGGTCAGCAGCATCCCCCCTGAACCCTTCACCTTGTACCAGCTTGTTATATCAGAGGTGATGTGAGACCAACCTCATGTATGTAAGAGGCGCTGACCGTCCAATAGTGACTGTGCTGCTTGGCTGTCTGAACCGAGACCACTTTGAGATCATATGGGTTATACTGGATAAGGTCATTATCTCCGCTCCTTTTGATGCAGTACACATATTCCCCTGTGTCTTCCATTTCATGTGGATTTTCCTAGAATACATTAACTTAATTAGCCACACTTTCTGTCAATAGACTTAGGCATACAATATTCTGTAGCAACTTCATAGATATCTTGAATGAAAAATACATTTCCACAATAAGGAAAGCAAATAATACAAAAGCTAAAACCAGTGTCTTTTACAGTGAAATTTTATCACATAACCATCTATAGGCCTAATTGAATAATAAACCTAATAAACCTGTAGATAGTCTGAGTATGATCTCCGCATTCTTCTGCCAGGTATGGTTGGCCAACCATGTTTATTTCTGAGTCTCATGATATGATTGACAACATTATCATCTTCAGGTTCTGAGGACAACAAAGACTCTCATGTCCATGTGCAGAAAAACTCAATTAACAATAGCTATGATTACTGACAGAAAATGTGCTTCAAATCATTACAACCAATTAAAGACAAAATGGTAGGGGTGTAATGATACACAAAAATCACAATTCAGTGTGTACCTCAGTTTTGAAGTCACATTTCGGTTCATTGCTGATCCACAATATGAACGGGAATAGTATTTTTTTAAAAGTTAAAAGTAAATTTTTTTTTTTAATGTTAATTGATTAAACTGATATATGTTACGCCACTTAATATGTTTGTGTGGGAACTCGGAATTTGAAACATGGCCCACAAGCAAAAAAGCTTATACTTTTGATTACTGGCGACTTTGGTACATTCGGTACACATCTGTATTGAACCTAACATTCAAACGGTAAACGATTCTGTACGAATATAGGGGTTTGCACGGCGTGTCATCAGATCAGGACGTCGCCATATTGGAGATACTAGCACCACAAAGCATTAGGCACTGAAGTAAATCTCTAACGTTGTCACGGAAAATGGTTAATTATTGCCGTGTTTTAGGTTATACCAATAGGTCAGACCGAGAAAAACATCTGGAGTAGGTATCGACTTCCAAAAGTTATTAAAAAACCTGGCAGAAAGGAGAAGAATGCCAGAAGTTATCAGAGGAAGGGGGCGCTTGTGGTGGACTGCGTCCCCCTTATGTGGATCTGCGCTTCCAATAAACTGTAATTTCTCGAAATATTGCGCCTTTTCTTGTGGTCCAAGTCCTGCCCCATATGCCTTTGCATCTTGGACGCGTTTTGATTAGCTTTTCTGTTGTTTAGACAGGGTTATAATCACTTAAGGTATTCAAAGTGCATAGTCCTAATGCTCCATTGTACTTCATTCAGTTCTTTAGGCCAAGTACCTCCAACATGGCCATGCAGCTGGGTTACAGCCCAATGTGACGTCCGTGCAAACCCCTAATAGGCCTACCTTCACATCCCTACAAAATGGAGAGTAAATTCAGGTCATCCATTTGTCCTTGTCCTTTTTTAAATTTGTTGGGTGGCTGGAAAACTTTTAGATGCAAAACATTACATAACCACTAAAAAACAATTTTATATGATGCTATGGCGGCCTGAAGCACCCTTTCTCATTGCATGGCCAAACAGATAAAGCCAGAACCTTTAGACCTGCTTGCAAGCAGTGAATGCTACCTGTGTCGTCAAAGCGGGCATCCTTCACTCTGACCCCTTTGTAATTCCATGTGGTTGGAATGACGAGGGAATCCCATGTTGCTCTATGTGATGTGGGAGCCGCTCTCTTTGGCCTCAGAGGCGACAGGCTGATTCTCCCTGTGGATCTGACATTATCTGGAAATGGAATAGGCCCTATTGAAAGTAGACCAATGATTTTAATGAGTGTTATGACAGAAAAACAGATGCTCAAAACGGTATTGTAATCTCACGTCTCAGCTTGAGGTGTATGACATAAGAAAAAAATTATAAATAAAATGTAATCTATCAGGTTAATTGTGAGGGTATTGATTAGCAGAAATACCTCAAAGTAAAAATCGCCTTATAGACATGAGCCTATTTGTAAAGGGCCATAATTGGTATAAAACGTACTTTTTTCTGCGTTCAATGACTTATGTGGTGGCATCTCTGGGAAAGATTGATTCTTAAGTCGCTGTTCCATCTTTCGGATAGTTGGCAACTTCGACAAAGTTGCGCTGCGTTTACCACCCTCAGCACTGACTTTACGACCTAATCTAAATCAAGCATATTATTTATGAAAGAGATGATAAAACAGTGAAAAGTTCGATCTTCCAGAGTAATTTCAAGAGATGACGTAGGCTATAATTACATTAAGCTGCAAACATCCTCATCATCTTCATCCTGCACCTGTCTGCGGTGCATTAACGTTAACGTATCTATCCGGAGAGAGTTTCCATCTGAGGTCATCGTGTCCAATTTGTGTTGTTATTTATGGCTTAGGCTAGCCTACTTTACGCCTCTTGCTTAGACAATAATGTCAGAAGCTAACGCTAGATGACGATAGCAGTGCTAGGTCTAGACGTTACAAATCATAAGTAAGCCTAATTTAGGCCTAACGTTATCTGTTAGGCTATTTTGCGATGCAGACATATAATATTAACTAAGCCAGAGCCCACCAATATCATATTGGCCCAGTCAACATAAAGATAAAGAATGTAGCCTCTGCCTAATTCCAATGAACCTTAACGTTAACACTAATTTGTTTTAAAAAAAAAACTAACCGTAGCTGATGTTAGCTCGTAATGTTAGGTGCTTAGTTTGCCAGTTGCTAGGTAGCCCTTGTGGGCACCATAGACAGAGCAGTGCATATCGGATGGCCTACGTGTGTTTGTCACTCAAGTCTACGGTGACCACCAAAGATTCTAGAGCGGAGCTCTGTCCAAAAGTTAGGACAAAGGTCCAAAAGTGAGGACATCGGGGTGAATCAGGGTAACATTAATGGGGAAAAGCCTACCATTAGAAAAGAAACCATTTCTATAGAGGCCATTTATAACATACTTTATTGTAGTAACATTTGTTGTTGGTTTTTGTGCTTTTTTTCACATTAGTTAAAAATTTTCATTTCCAACATTCTCATAAAAGGCAAATATTTATTATAATAACATAGTAGCCTAACATTAGTTTTTTTGTGGGTGTGTTTTTTCTCCCACAATATAGTCAACAAACCCACGGAATGGCACCCAGGCTAAAAAAACCCACCTTTATGACCCAATAACTTTTTATTCACTTAACTGACAACTTGAGCTCTGCAGCTGTGTATTTTGCATTTCATATCCAAACGTCAAACTAATCAATGCACTCACTCCTGCCTGTAGCAGGACACCTGTCAAGTTTTGAATCAATCTGATGAATGGTATATAGGCCTATAGATGCGACATACACATATACTGTAAAAAGTTCAAGCTACAGTGATATTGTATTATGAAAGTAGGGCATTTAAGTAGAAGCATGCAATGGTGATTTCCTCATCTCAAACAATTTATTGAAACAAAAGCCAACAACAGTGGTGGGTAGGCCTAGCCTATGTAGGCTACCACAACAAAAAATGTCAATGTCTCAATAACTTGTCATGTGCCCTTGAGCATCGATTACAGCTACAGCTACAGAGTTGTCTGCTGAGGCATGCCACTCTTATTGAAGGGCGGCCCTCAGGTCATTGAGGTTCTGGGGTAGAGTTACGAGCCTCAACAAGGCGACTCGAGCAAGCCACTCCATTTGAGGTCTCCAGCAGCCGTTCCCTATGAGCTGGAGCATTGTCGTCCATGAAGATGAAATTAGGCCTGTGTTATTCATGCAGGGGCACAATGACTAGATTAATGATGTTAGTAACCTACTGTATGGGCTTAGGCTTGTGCAAAATTCAGAATTGAATTGAGAATGGCTCCTAAATTCCAATTCAATTCTTGAAATTGAATTGAATTTGAATTGAGGTCAAAAACAGGATGTAGAACTACTGGTGGTTTGGTCAGGTACCCTTGCAGGTCGTCTAGCACGCAGACCACACTGATGTAAACAGTTTCGAACGTTTGGTGGCCCTTTTAGGTTCATCCTAAAATTTCACCCGAAAGCCAAATATCCCTGACTTTTTGTGAGTAGTGTACACACATACACACACAAACAAACACATAGACAGACGTTGCTCCAATTTAGTCTATAGATAGCCTATGCCTATAGGCTATGTCATAGCCATTTGACAGTCAAATCTGTGGTTTTTAATGTTATTACATGAGAAATATGCATTTGTCATCTCCAAATGCAAATGATGAAGACTTTTCCTTGCAACAGGCTTCTTATTTGCATGTGGTTATGATAAACAGGAACTATGCCGACTTTTATGAAGCATCAGTTCAGAAACTAGAGACAGATGATGTTTTTTTCTGGTCATGTTCATGTTGATATTCTGGATGCATCTTCAAACCCGCAACAGCAGCCTAAGTTATTAATTTCCTTTTTGAAATAAAACGGTGGACTGATTTTTGTTGTCCACTGTTTTTGTTTTTGGATGTTTTTGCTTGGAATGTTCAGTCAATAGATATATTTATGGAGCTGTTCCTTTCGATGAGCTTGAATTTCTTCCTTCTTTTCAATGCATATGTAAGTACATCTCTGGCTGCCTGTAGACCAACTATGACTATGAAAAGCTAGGCAATGTGACACCTGCATCACAGGCATTACTTTTATTGTTGATTCTATAAAACAATATAGCCTACTATATACCATATAACTGTCATTGCAGTGTATTACTTCATGAACTAATATATTCTTTTTTATCAAACTGTTTTGATCAGATTACCTCTGCAGGTAAGATTATTTTGAAACAATTTTTCTTATGTTATGGGGTTAAAGGTGCCGTGAGTAATTCTAATCCATTTTTTTTTGTCAAATTCAGCGAAGAGCTTTTCACAGTCTATAGCGGTTTGTTGTGTTTGCAATCCAAAAAGTTCAGGTGCTCATACACATTCCTAGCTCTGTAAGTAAGAGATTGACTGTGACCGAGCCAGACACAGTTCCATCCAGTCAACACAATACCTCAGAAGCACAGAAGGGAAGGTCTAATTCCATTTAGTTCAAATATCAACAACCTTTCGCCAGAGTCACAGACTACCTTTAAATACCTACAGTGATAAGTATTGGAACACCAGGATCGTGTTGTTGTATGGATTGGTAATTTTGTTTTATTACCTCCACCAGAAAATTATTATCAAACACTGAATGCTGTAATCAGCATCGAGGACAAGGCCAACGACAACTTAACAGACCTACTTCGCAACTTCATAGCTTCTTCTGGTAAAGAAGTAATTAGCCAAATTAGTCGCACTAAAGGTAATTTTAGTTGATTCCTATAACATAAAAAATCTACATTTTGAAACAGTGCAGTTTGGTACAAGTACATCTGATAAGTTACTAAGTCATGATATCAGGTTTATTGATTAGTGCAGCCTAGTTGAGTATTTGGATGCATCTATTATGCTATAATTGTTTCTGCTCTATACAGATTGTCATCTTAAGAACGGCGAAATAAATTGTGTGTGTGAAGCTCTCTTCTCCAAAAAAGATGGGGTAGAGTGTAACCCTGTCAACAGAGGTAGTTTTCTTTCATTTGCATCTCCTGTCCTTCTCTGAGTCCCCCTACCTCTGCTTTAATAGTTATCTTAGCCTAGTGTGACAATTTGTTTCTGTTGTAATACATGATGCATTGTACATTTCACATACTGTTTTCTCCCTCAACTACCCATATACCAGTTTCAGTCAATGGAACAATTGTCCATGGAAAAAAGACTTACAGCGATGACCTCACAAATCCAAACACAGATGCATTTAAGGAACTGAGCAACAACATAATTCAGGAGGTATGTCCCATTTTTACTGGTGCTTTTGACAAAAGATGAATCAAACATTTGTTTTTACTGTTGGACATTAAATATTAATTCCAAATCCAGATTTAAAAACCCAAGTATTGGTTGACTCTAATTCTATTGGTTGACTCTAATTCTATTTATAACAGAATGCTTTCTAAAAAAAACTAAAAAATTAACAGCATTTCTTTTATTGCTATTGCTGATCTATCAGATTGGCAAGGAGGTCTTGGGAGACATGTCTGATGTGTGATTGTTTCATATAAGCAATATGGCCGACCAACATCAAACTTGAGTGAACAGCCCTACTGGTAGCTGGTTCTTTTAGCCGTTATGTATTGTTTTCCCAAGATATTTTGTTGTTATCCTGGAAAAACAAAATGTTTATATCTTGAGATAAGGACAATATGTCTAGATCTCCAGAAAATGAGGTCTAAATTATATGTAAACTAAACTGATGGCACTTTCAGGTTCCCACACATGATCTACAGGCCAAGACTTTACTACCATCTAGTGGTTGTAGAGTCACATTGCATAGTCAACTGGTGATGTGTAGGCCTACTGGCAAAAGGCACATTGTCTTGCAAAGGCTGGCATACATGACCCGACATTCAAAACTAATGTCTTTATTATTATAATAATGTCTTTATCTCTTCTTCTTTATTACTTACTGTAACCAATAAATACATCTAGTTATAGTATCACAGATAATGTCTAACCACTATTTTGTAAATCAACAATTTCTTTCAGTTTTCAAAAGAATACAGCAAACTGAAATGGTTTAATTCCCTGACCATTACAAAATTCAGGTGAACACATATCACCATATAATTTCAGATTTTTTCACACATCTGTCGGTGTAAATGGCATGAAACTAACCATTTCTCTTGTACCACCAGTAAGGGCTCGGTCAAGATACATTTCAGGATGACTTTTGATACCGATGAAGGCATAGAGGGCATTGATAACATAACTGCCGAGTTACAGAAGGAATATGGAAAGGCTGAACTTGTTACGGAGGGTATTTGTTATTCACACTCTGTCCTTACCAACATGTGCATTGATATTAACAAAATGTAACTGTTGTTTTCAGTGTTATAACTTGCCTTCTCCTCTAACCACCCTCCCTTTTTCATATCTCACAGGTTTTGTCAGAATAACAGCACCAACAGGTAGAGTGGAATATAATACAAATGTGAACCTTAGCTGCGAAACCAATGCCAATCTCACTGGGGATGCTGCATGGTACTTGCGGAGGGAAAACGGAGAGGAAACAGAAATCTATGGAGGGACTGAAGTGGAACTGAAAAATCAACTGAGCAAAAGCACAATTCACCTTTCAAATACATCGAGTGTCTGGAGAGGTATGTGTTGCATGTTGCAAAGGTGTTGTTTTTTAAAATGCAGTAAAATTAGGTCTTCTTCTGTGGTAAGGTTTGAAGTTATCTTTAAGTTGTTGTTTATCTGCCATTTTTATTTTCAGGTTCATACATATGTGAATTTAAGCAGGGTACAGTGAAACACCAAGCTAGTGTCTTTTTAGATGTAGCCCTCCTGCCTAAGATCAACATTTTTACTGACCCTCAATTTCCCGACTGCAAAAAGCCTAGGCCTACTGATAAAGTAACAGTGACTTGTGCCATTGAAAATACAACTGAAATATATAATGTTAACTGGGAAGACAAAGACTTTACTTCTCCAAACAAAAGTAAGTTAACTATAAATTAGCAAGGTATGACTTTTTTATGTAAGGATACCATGATTCTGTCTGTTCTGTAACCATTAGAATATAAATGCAGTGGTAAATCAAAAAATAAACATGGTATATGTTATATTGACTTAGACTTCCTATATTATTATAGTTGTTGATGTGAAGGAAATCCCAACCTTTGACCTTGCTCATTTTCTTTCAGAATTTGAGCATGGTAACCTTTTGTACAGCATCGTCAAAACCGTAGTTTGTACATCCAAAGAAGACATTAAAGTTTCATGCAATTTCACAAACAACCTGAATCAATTTAAGCCAGAATACCTTACCATTCCTGTCATCTACTGTAAGTCAGTCCCTCATGTGGTCCCAATTTAAAATAATATGCAGATTCTGTAGGCCTACATGTATCTATTTTACAGGCGTGCTTTAAAGCAATAGGCCTACTATGCAACATTTTTGTGGGCAAATTTATTTTGATGGTATATAGTGTGGACACTATACATAAACATGCTTTCACGCTTTTCACAAGCCATGCAGGGTATTTACAATGTAGTTCCCTGCTGTGGAATAGAGCATCCCACAAACATGTAAGAAAAGTAACTTGTCACAAAGATATGGGACATAATTAACTTGTATTAATTTTAATTTATAAGACATTAATAATAATAAACATTAAAATATAAAAGCTATATATCCCCTGCTCACTGAGATGTCTTCTTGCTCCAATCAGCTGACACTAAGGTCTGTCCAAAGGACGGAGACTGGCCTGAGGCCAAGGCAGGTTATGTGGCCAAACTGCCCTGTGGAAGTAAGCAAAAAGGTGAAAGGACAAGGGAATGCCAGAAAGAACAAGGGTGGGATAAGGAGATCCCGGAATGTGTAAACCTTGACCTGGGCGATATATCTGAACGAGCTTTGGTAATAGGCCTACACTTGTGTCACTGCATTACACGTACACTTGCTGCTCTGTAGTGTATTGTATGTTCCCATGTCAGAGGCACATTGTTTTGTGTTAAAATGTGAAAATTGTTAAAATGCAGAAAAATATATATATAAAGTAATTTTGCTGCCTAACACATACAACCCTGTTTCTAAAAACATTAGGATGCTGGGTAAAATGTAAATAAAAACGGAATGCTACGTTTTGCAAATCATGTAAAATCTATATTTAACCGAGAAGAATAGTACAAAGACAACATATCAATTGTTGAAACAGAGAAATTGCATTGGTTTTTAAAAAATATGTTAATTTTGACGTCGTCAGCAACACGTCTTAAAAAAAGGACAGGGGCATGTTTAAAATAGATAAAAGCATATGGTGTTTACTGTAACCATCCAAAATGTGCTAAAAGGTCAAAAAGACAAGCATCTTCAGAATTTCATCTGCATCTGCACGGCTGGCAACATTGTATTTTTACAGGACCTTCAGAGGGGGCTTGGGAAGTTCACAGATATAGCTCCAAAGGTGTTTGAGGACATGAAGAAATCAACACAAGGAAACATTAATTCCAGAGCGAACCTTAATACTTCAGTGTTAATTTTTAAAACCATGTACAGCGTTTCCTTGTCAAAGAATGAATCAATTGAGGGAGAGTCGTTACTAACTGTAAGTATAGAAATGCTTCATGAGTCATCCTTTTCATGTCATCCATTATAATAATGCACCGCGCTGCAAACGGCAGTCATATAGGTTTAGTCAAGACTTTTTTTCCTTCCGGATTTTTTTTTCTTTTCTTTCTTTATGTATACATTTAGTGACTGTACACTACGCACACACACACACACATAAAAACTAACACGTACAAGCACACATGCACAAACACACCCACACGCACGCACGCACATTGCCCCCACACACAAACACGCACGCACACACACACACCCCATTACCGCCACTCACAAGCAAACACACACAGACACATGAAGGCAAGCAGACACACACACACAAAAGCAAACACACACATACACACACTCATTTACATACACAAAAGTTGCAAGAGTAGGGGAGTAAAAGATGGTGACGAATTGACAAGCGTGATTTATTTTTGCAGAAAGAATGTGCCGTTCTGAGCGGCGATCGTATTTTGTACCGCTTTGCGGTACACCTAGTTATGAAGACAGTTTAAAGGCATGAGATTCATGTTGTAGTAGGAAAACATATTCAGTCTCAAAGTCTGTAGCACTTTCTTGATGAAAATACATTTTTGAATGACAAAAGAATAATACCTCTTTGTCCATTTTAGGATATTCTGACATCTGCAAGCAACATAATAAATGACTCACTGAAGGGTTCCTGGGATGTTAAAATAGCTGCTGACTACCTGATTTATGTTAATGGATTATTAGGTAAAGCAGAAGTAAATGATGAAGAAAAAACACCAAACATCAACCACAAACCTTGTAATGGAGATTGCCAAGTCTTCAACGTCACAATGACGTTTCCCAAGAACGGATCTGGTGTTGCCACTGGCTACAAAACACTAGGGGAATACCTGCCACTTAAAATTGAGGATGACACTGACCTGGACAGCCGTGGCATTGTGCTACAGATTAATGCTGTGAATACCAATAGTGTCCAATTTAAGTTTAGTCATGTCAATCGAACCAAGAACCATAAATTGCACTGTGTGGTCTGGAACCCCAGTGATACGAGATGGTCCGAAGATGGATGTACGTGGGGTGGTGCCAGTAACCCAGAACACTGTGAATGTGAACTCCCTCTTGATAATAATGTCAGATCATCAGAATCATCAAACAGATATAAAGGAGCAGCATTCACGGTGTTGATGGCCAAAAACCCAGTCATCATCCCCTATATTGAGAAGCTGACTTGGGTAGGCCTGTTCGTGTCCGTAGTTTCTCTCTTTGTATGCCTCATGATTGAGTTTGCTGTGTGGAATGCCGTGGTCAAGTCAAGCATTGCCCATTTTCGCCACACGGCCGTAGTCAACATCTCCCTTTGCTTGCTGCTCGCCGACAGCAGTTTCTTGGCCACAGCGTTTCCAGAGTCCACTCCTAGCCAGTGGTGCCGCTGGCTCGTCGTCATGAAGCATTACTGCTTCCTGGCCATGTTTTTCTGGATGCTGTGCTTAAGCTTGGTGCTACTCCACTCCCTGATTTTCATATTCCATCGGCTGAGGAAAAAGGTCTACTTAGGAGCGTCCTTCACCGTCGGCTATGTCTGTCCGTTAATTATCGTGGTCTTGACGGTCATTGCATATGATAATGGTAAAGAAGACTCCTACTACCTACCCACAACCTGCTGGCTGAAGTATGAGGGTGCCTTTCAAGGGTCTTTCTTTGCCTTTGTGATGCCAGTTGGCATCATTGTTGCCATTAATGTGTTGTCCATGCTGTTGGTAATCGCAAAACTGTTGACACCATCTATATCTGAAGGCAGTACTCCAGATGACAAAGAAGTCATCAGAGGCATCCTTAAAGCTGTGATCTTCCTAACTCCAATCTTTGGAGTGACATGGGCTTTTGGATTTGCTGTTCTGGCGATTGACCATACTGTAATGCCCATGTCTAAGATTGTGAACTATGCCTTTACAGTGTGCAATGCATTTCAGGTAAGGCTTCAAGTTTATGCTGTAACAATTACTTTAGAGGTTTTTGGTTCCGTGTTATATTGTCAGTGACTTCATGTGATGTCCATGAATTTCAGGGGTTATTCATTCTTCTTACTGCTTGCCTGGGAGAAAAAAAGGTATTTATCATTATTTACTTAACAAAAATAGACACAATCTTATTCATTTGTCTTAATTGTGCTTTTTCATCTGCTGCATAATTGCGGTGTTGTACAGGTTCGAGACCAGCTTTCTGAGATAATGAGATGCAATTCAAAGGTGAGAACAACATTTCAAATTAAATTTATGTCTAGAATGTGATGACACTATGAAAGAAAATAGCTGTCTGATAAGATAAGATGATATTTTGAGGTAGAGAGCAAAGATACATTTTGTGAAACTGGTTAAGTAACACACTCAATACTCTCCCATTGCTAGGTTTATAAAACATCCAGAGGCGAGCTCTCCACCTCCAAGACCTCCAATCAAAGCTCCATCAAAAAGAAATAACGTCCAGTCTTGTGGCATCAAAATTTTCAATACCCTGTGCTTTGTTCAGTTATCTTACTTTTCTGTTAGACATAATGCTGTTGTTAACCTAATATGAGCTTAATAGGATTGAAGCTGTTTCATTAACTCAATCTGCAGTGCAAACATGCCTCGGATTTACATGGTGTCAGTGTCCTTGCAATGTGTAGTTGATACCAAAATACTACATTAATATTACAATATACATAGGTGTACAATGCTTTCATTTCTGACAACAAACATCACATTGGACCTTCTTTACTTTTTGAGGCATCATTTGTAAATAACTTTGTAATGACTCTACAATATGTATGTTAAGATTTTATATCACAAATATTCTGGCAATATGCAAATAAGACAATTTGCTCTAATTCTTTAACAAACAGAAATATGTAAATTAGTTTGGTGATACTGTTATCAATATACCATAGTGATAGCACATTGCATGAAAATAGTGGAATACTGCATCAAAATGAATATGAATACTGCATGAAAATGAATACAAAAAGTAGTTGCTCATGTTAAACATTCTTCAGAAATTTACAGATTGTTACAGTCAATCTGCAAGAGATACAGAAAGCATCAACACAACATATGCAGTTCAGATTTGGCCGTGATAACACTAATCTCCAGACTCATAGAATAAATGATTGTGAATTGTGGAATAAATGTACTTTTGTAGTATGTGGTCACTACATGAATGTTTTGTCATGATTTTTTAGGGTAACTGTGCTCATGTTCATGTTCATAACAGACTCCACTGACAGGTTGCAGACATCTGTGACACTAGTCACTTTTTAAATGCCTATTCACTGCAGCAAAAATATTAACTCCATCCTTTCTAAACAGGTATATTTTACATGTGTATGTTAAGAATGCATTGGGGGGAAATGTAAACACCATGAAATATTTAGATTGAGATTTTATGTATTCTTTAGAATTAGGGAATATTTTTCCTTTGAATATTTTGACAGTTTAGGTGAGTGCCCTTTGGCATCCTTTGGTGGTCTGTGGCCTTCTTCTGCTCCTCCCATTCTTCATCTGTGTCATCTAGAGATAATCCTGATAGCAAAGCAGAACAGCGATACTCCTGATGCTCTGCCTCTGCTCTGTAGGAAGGGCAGCAGAAGTGTTTTGTAAGCCAGGTGTGTCATGATTAATGTTCATTATTCATCTCATTAGTGAAAATGAAATTAGTAAAAATGTGGAAAAAGTAGCTTTAGAGTAGGCCTGGGTCAAAAAAAACACAGACCCTAAAGGTAAATCGGTGCTCCATACCTTTTAAGGAACTGCACACATTCCTTATGGCCATAAATATCCGCAATCCGGATAGGCTTGTCCCCACAGGAGTCTTCTTTGCCCAGAGGTGCATGAAAGAAATGGAGCATCCGCAGCACCTGGAGTCGCCCGGCCTCTGCAGCATAGTGAGCCGCAGTCCATCCACTCTCTGTACAAAGGCATGGCCGAGCCCCATGCTCGATCAGGACCCGTACCATCTCTGCCTGGCCTGAGTAACAAAATGGAGTAATGTGCTAGTGGTGTGACAAACAGTACGTTTTTACACGGATAGAGACATCAGATTTCCTCACCAAATTCCTGCAACATTTACGATGAATCTTTTTCAAACATCTCAATTAAGCTGAGGACACCCCAGATTGAAATGGTAGTTTAACAGTTTACCTCGAGCAGCAGCCCAGTGCAATGGAGTCTTGTTGTTCCAATCAATATCCCTCTGATTGGGATCATATTTGTTCTGCCTCAGAATATCCTCTACTAGATCCGTATCCCCTGATGCTGCAGCCTGATGGAGTTCTGACATCACTTTAAGGCTGCAGAGGTAGGATAGGCCTACTGAAACCATGATGAAACAAGTAAAACTTTGGACTGCAGTCACTGCACAAAACCATAAATATACACCTGTTAACCTTAATCAGTCAGTCAATTCTGCAAATAATTTACAGAAATGTGGTCAAATAAATTAAAAAAACATGTATAGCCTAGTTTGTTATATATATATATATAAAATTCACTGAATTAAACAAAGCGCGCCCCATAACTCCTTCAAGGTTGAATTATTCGTCTCACCGAGGTGATCCTGATACAAGTTAGCCTTAACTTGAAACCGTTATGCACGGCATTGCACTATTCGATAAAGTACCCAAATATTTAGTATCCTAGACATGATGACAGTCTGAAGTTCTAAAAAAAGAAGAAAGGTAATACGAGACCTGTGGCATACCTAAACTTTCATGTTGTTCGGATCAATGGTGCGTCAGAAAAATACCCAAGTGGAAATGAAATATCAAATAACTCAAAAGTAGGCCATTCCACCGCATTAAGACAATGCAAAGCTATCGAATCACGTGCTGGTCTCTCCTACCTCAACATCGGGCTCTTCCTTAGTTACAATGTTTGTCCTGGCGTTGCCAGAGGCGTTCGTAACCTTACAGGATACAATTATACAAACTATGATCGACATTAATTTGTATCTTTTATTTACGACGGAGTATTAGGGCCACACATGAAAAAAAAAATATTTTTGCCATGACGAGATTAAACTCGCCATGTCGACATTAAACTCGACATTTCGAGAATAAAGTTGAAATATCATATCTACTTTAATCTCGACGTGTCAACTTTAAAGTCGACATGCTGACATTAAACTCGAAATAAAGTTTAAACATAGCCTACAGTTTAAGCTATGTAGCCTACATGTTATTGTAGGTTTATTTCAGATAGTCAGATTGCAGATATTCAGATAGATTGCAGATATTCAGATAGATTGCGTCTTCTCATTGCCGTCATCGTGAAGCGCTGTATCTCGCGGTTAGCCTACCATGCACTATTATATAGCTAGAATAATACATGTTTCCAATGATATAATGTTTCTATAGTAGGCTACAAAATGTTATTTCACTCCGTTTTACGTGGGTAAGGCCACCGCACATCCAAATAACTGCCCTCATGACCCACAGGCCGTCAGTCTCCATAGGTTAACATGGCAAAAATATTTTTTCTAAAACTGCTTTTCCATGTCTCACCTGCAATACATATAGGAGGCTATAAACACAGATATGTATAAGTATGCTGGTCGGGATGACGGCATTCGTCCCTCCATAGACTTTTAGCAGTTTGCATCCATTACAAACAAACATGCAATGTGAAAGTCTGATATTGAACCCATTGAGGAACCCAAGGGTGATATTGAACCCATTGAGACTATACAGTACATTTCACTTTATGTCTATTGATGGACTGTTACACCTGCCCTTTACTTATGCCAAACCCATTTCTGTTCTTTAAATATCAGAAAGCAAACTTACTGTTGATGGCACTGAACTTGCACTTGGAAATGTTTATGGAACTTTTCTGAACTGAATTACATTAAAACTCATGCCAAACCAATTTGCCTGTGCTTTCAAAAACAATTATTCAAATCAGTCAGCTTCAGTCAGTAGGTTGAATTGAAGACCCAGATGCAGAAGTAAAGGTGATTTTTTACTTGTATATCTTGAGCATTACAGGTAACCACTGAATTTGTGAAACTAAAATAACAAAAACTAATATGTACTAAGCTAGTTCATAGTCAATACATATTAGATCACTTTAAAGACACAGATGCAAATGCTGTAAATAAAGGTGAACAAAGTCCTTGAAATCAGAAGCTGCCACTGCTCAATGACTTCTGCCCCATCTGGTAGGATTTCAAAATGTTCCAGATCTGAAAACAGAAATATTGGTATACGTCACATCCTTGAACTTACTGTAAACTATGAACAAGTGCTCACAAATTAAGCTAAAAAAAAAATATATATTTTTTATGTGGCAATCATAGACTGTGGAGGCAATATATGACAAC
This sequence comes from Alosa sapidissima, assembly GCF_018492685.1. Classification (NCBI taxonomy): domain Eukaryota; kingdom Metazoa; phylum Chordata; class Actinopteri; order Clupeiformes; family Clupeidae; genus Alosa; species Alosa sapidissima. The sequence goes on from NC_055975.1 coordinate 14,051,857, forward strand.
AACGAAGTAAGATTTGCAGACTCACTCCCAATATTTATAATGAACAACAAACTCCCAGAACACCTAGCTGAATGGGGACAGGACACGCGTATTCAACTATTGCACATGCCCTGTTTATGCGGGCAATAAGCAAAAAACAAATGTGGTGTATTTAAAGTAATGTAGAATAAATACTTCTTGTATTTTCAGTGAAACAGTGTAAGCTCATATCTACACCCTATTGAGGTAGTTATTATGACCGCCGCGCAGCGAAGCGGCGGTCATATAGGTTTAGTCAGATTTTTTCTCTTTTTTCTTTTTCGCATGCCCAAATTTCCGTCAATGATTCCCGGGACACTGAAAGACCGGGGTACACGAAACTTGGTGGGCATGTAACCCTACATGGATAGCATGGAACCATCGTTTTTCGTTTTGATCTGTAGCCCCCCCGCTGGACTGGACCCCCCGAAAGGAGGGTAGGGCAGACACAGTTTTCTGTGAATATCTCAAAAACCGTAGGGTTTAGGAGGACCATTTTTTTTTTGTATGTTGATCTCAAGGGGCCATGTCAACCCATTCCATAACCACTCATTTCATGTATAGCGCCACCTAGTTAAACACAAAAAAGTAAAAATGAGGTGTTGTAATTGAAGGTATCTGTGACCTAACAGTCAAAACTGCACGAAATTGGAAGTGTAGGATCATTATGACACCCTCTGTATGCACGCCAAGTTTTGTGGAATTCCATTCATGGGGGGCCACACAATAAATTAATTTATGTTACTATACACCAACTGGCCTGTAGGTGGCCGGAGACAGTTTTCTGTGAATATCTCGAGAACCGCAGGGCCTAGGAGGTCCAGCTTTTTTATGTATGTTGGTCTTAAGGGGGCATGTCAACCCATCCCATTACCACTTTTCATGTATAGCGCCACCTAGTTAAAAAATCTAAAGCAAAAAATTAGGTGTTTTCATCACAATATCTCTGGCTGACAAGGTCAAAACTGCACAAAATTAAAAGTGTAGGATCATGACGACACCCTTCGAATGCATGCCAAGTTTTGTGTACTTTCGTTCATGGGGGTCCTTACAATAAAATAATTTGTGTGTACATTTAGTGACGTACACCAACAAGGATTCCCGGGACACTGAAAGACCGGGGTACACAAAACTTGGTGGGCATGTACCCCCACATGGATAGCATGGAACCGTCATTTTTCATTTTGATCTGTAGCCCCCCCGCTGGACTGGACCCCCCGAAAGGAGGGTAGGGCAGACACAGTTCTCTGTGAATATCTTGAGAACTGTAGGGCCTAGGATGACCAATTTTTTCCGTATGTTTGCCTCCAGGGGTCATGTTAACCCATTCCATGTGCACACATGTGCATAAACAGATACACACGCACACACATACATTTACAGTAATCATACGTATGACACACTCACACAGTAGACATATGTACGCATGCATGCACATGCACAAACACACATACGCAGGCAAACACTCAAGCGCGCGCGCGCGCGCACACACACACACACTTCAAGAATTTTTCCCCGTCATCTACTTCCTGAATTTTTGGTCATTGATACCCGGGACACCGAACCACCGGGGTACATGAAATTTGGTGGGTATGTAGCCCCACTAGACTTTTACGGAAAAATTTAATTTCGTCCCCGGGGACCACCACCCTAGGTTGGAAGTTAAAAGTGGGTTGGAAAAACAATGGACGCTTCCTACAAGGACTAATTTACCGCAGCGAACATCTAATAAGGATAGGACGATGTTCACATGAAGTGTAATTCCCATTTCTTCTTGAAGCCGAAATACATCTGAGGATGTTTATCGGACATGCTTGGTTTTTACTGCAGGTACGTTAATCTTGTAATATCAATAAGGACCTAGGTAATGTTACCGTTAGCGTTGGTTGAGTGATGGAGGCCCATTTGATTGATTGCATTTGTAGAAAACTATAAATGCGGTTATACCAAGCAAATTGATAGGCCTACAAACAGTGCTGCCATCTTTCGACTGTCATTTATTGCACGTGCTACAAAATCATTCTGTGCAATGGAAGATTTACCAACGTTACACCGGTCTGATACAGTTTTGCCTATAGGCCTACATGCGTGAGACTGAGACGCCTGTTTATTTTGTTTTAAGTGCGTGCAGGGTGTGAGAGGGGAATCGATGTGCTTTGATTCCAGCTTGGTAGTTGTAGTCTGTGAAATTAAAAAGCACGTGTGTGAAGTATCCAAACAATGACACCTTCATTTCATTATGGCTGCTTTAGCAACACACCATAAGCTACTGTGTAGTGGGTCCCATTTAGAAGTGGCTACTTCATTCGCGCTTTCCTTGACTCATGGAGCTGCGTGAATGTTATTACAACTTTGCGCCACGATATGACAGTTTAAGTCCGCTTGATACTGTAAGGCGTAAGCCATTGGTTTCCAAAGGAGATTTTATTTGTGTCGCCAGCATAGCCTATTGACAATTTATGTTGTAAATAGGCCTACCTTATAATCCTACCTGTAGCTTAGGGAAGCTAACAGCTTTCTATTAGGATCTAGTTTGTTAGTTACCGTTTTGTCATAACTCCCTGATGCATTTTTGCATTTAGAATAGCCAGAGCGTGTATATCTCAATCGGAAAATTAAACAATATCTGGTGCCTGTGGACTAGGCTGGGTGAACCCAGCCTGATCTGCCCGATATTTATTTTTTGATTTCTTAAAAGATTGAGCTTGGTCTGATAAAAGCCAGACTAGCCATGGACCTCAGTTACACAATGCAAGGGAACATGAATCAGCCTATATTTGCACGAACAATAACGGACAAAAGCTCTTCAACTTTGGCCCGTTAAAATGTGTATGAACAGTCTAGCGACGCATTTAATCAAGGCCCATTTGGACATGTCAGTTATTTGCACCACTGGTTAGATGTAAAACAGCATTTCGTTTCAGACTACTGTTACTTAATTTGTGCATTAACAATAACGTTTCAGACTACTGTTACTTAATTTGTGCATTGACAATAAAGTCTTACATGAACTAAAGATGACTAAAATCTTATGTAGAAGAAACATTCACAAAAAATCCATCCATCCAAAAATGACCTTTGTTTTTGATAGCTGTTGAAAACGGCATGGAACTGACAGATGTTTTTGTTTATAAATACATAAATAAATAAATAAATAAATAAATAAATAAATAAATATAAATAAACATTATGCTGATACCTTTTGCTTTTCCCAAAACACAATGTAACCTACAGGTGTAAGTGACCTTTCATCAATCCAGTTGCAATGGATGAACTGTGATGAACTGCCCTACTTGTGATTGTTTAGAGATTTTAAAGGTTTTATAACAATGCTACATCATCTTTGGCTATTCTACAATCTATTCACCTTTTCAGCACCAGTAGGCTACTTTCTGTGCAGCCGCACACACACACACACACACACTCAGGCATGCCAAACAAGCATACACAAAAGTTTCAAGAGTGGGGGATGGAGTAAAATATGGAGACAAATTGAAGTGTGATTTATTTTCGCGGAACGGATGTACAGGACTGAGCGGCGGTCATATTTTGTACCGCTATGCGGTACATCTAGTTAACAGTTAGGCCAAGGTCCAGACAAATAGTAGCCAGCCACTGGTGCCATATTGTTTAATTATGCAATCTGTATCCAACCAAAACCTGCTGATTTGAAGGCATAATACAACAACTTTCCGTGTGTGACTTATCAAAAGATGCTAATGATAAATTATTTTGATAGTTATTGCACAGATGTGCCCTGGACTGCTCAAAATAAAAGGCCACTCTAAATGTCTGAAATGCATTCATGTTTGTTCAGTATATGGTAACGATGTCTGGAATATACAACCAGTAGGTTGCTCCAAATAAATGTATGAAAAATGTCAAAGTACCATGGAATCAGTGCTGAAGTGATGCTTCCGAGTGTTGACTGCACAGACGAGAATTGAAGTTAGGAGTCCAGAGCCCTCTCCAGCACCCAGCCTGTCTGGATTACCTACAGGGAAACTTTGCATAGACAAGAAGTGTTTGTTCAAATTTGTGTTTAACATATAAATGGTATCAAGAGTTTCAAACGTCAGTTATAACTATCGCTTGTTATCACAGCTCCATGTTCAAAGTATACGGTCAATGGTTCATAGCGGTTCACAATTTTGCCTCAGCTAGCCGACAACAAGCCTTTTAATGCAAGTTAACTAAATGTATGTGTGTGCTTCTGCCATTCGGTCATCATTTTCGACATCAACTTATTTGAGGCGATATGACGCTAACGTAGCCTAACGTTAGTGCCCACTCGATGCTAAATAATGCTAACATCTAGTGCTACGTGAAATAGTAGTGGAATGAATGTCACTTACCTGAAAAAACTGGAACGAAGTCTTCTGAAAGTGTCGGTTAGTAGGCTTCAATTAATAGCTTAGCAAACCATTTTATGTCAGCTTTTTGAATAAAGATGTTCAGAAAGGATGTGGTAACTTTGTGTATAATCATGGCTGAGACGTCAAAGTTTCAGGGTTTCCACTTTCCACTCAGCTGGCAACGTCTGCTGCTGTATGCCTCGACGTCAGTCGTCAATCAAGCCGACCACGCCCTTAATTATTCATCTATTTTATATCTAAATGTGATCTAAACTAATGAGTTAGAAAAAAAAAAAAAAAAAAAAAAATCACCCCCCTCACAGTTGTCAGCATAGATCAGTGCTTGGTCCCAAGTTAGCCACTAGCCTGGGTGTTCCCATGCTGCCTTGCGCGAGATTTGATTCAAGCTGCTAAGGCAGCCTGGAGACCATGGAGCAAATTTTCGCCTGAGATTGGTCCCCCATCACAGAACAAGGGGGAAAGCAAGACCATGATGAGCTATGCACAGACGCATTTGATAGACATCCGTGGCACCCAATAAACGGATCTGGGCAATTTTTTCAAATACGAGAAAATTAACGTCTGGTTCCCAGACCACGTCTCATTGAGAAGTGGTGGCGCTAGCCAGGCTAGTTAGCCACGGCAATTCCGGTGCAGTGCGAAGATCTGGACATTCCTTGACGTAACAGAATGCGCCTCACATGAAGACTTTCAGAACGGTACGTCACTGCCGCCTGCAGACGAACTACTAAAATGCACCCCCCTTCAGATTTGTGACAATAACTTCAAGATGGTTACAGTAGGCCTAAAGACTGAAAACTCAGACGTTATACACATTAGCTTTTATTTAAACATTTCATGTTCAGCCACAATCAACAGCTTACTTTAAAATGGATAGCACTCAAGTGTCTGATTTAAATTTCCACATACATATTAAAAGTTTGTCATAGCTTTTTGTCATTTGAATCATGCAAAGTGCCTTTAGAAATAGAATAATTCAAGACAGAATATTCAAGACATGTTAATTAAAGAGGTTGCTGTTGAATTTTGATCCCGATGACTACCCTTTTCATCCAATTAGAAGGTGATGCTGCCTAAAGAAAACAAAAACAGATAGTAACTCAGTTACCTTTATTTACACATGTAGGATATAATTGCTACGCTCACAGCTCCAATCTAAATTTGGGGGAAAAGGGCTTCACATAATAGCAAAACACAGGTACTGAGAGAGGGTAGATATGGCCCATGGGCATGCTCAATTTGAGCATTTCTTAAGTTTGCAGGATAAACTGCAAACCAACTCAAAACTCCTCAATTATATTTAAAGTACAACAAAGGAATACATTATGTAACTGTGTGCATGTTTGCATCTTCAATTGTGTGGGTGGATTTTTGCCTATAAAAGCCTCACCTTCTCTTGATTATCCCATTGATTATTTTGTTGCTATTTAAAAGTACAATTAGGCAACCTTTTTTTGTATTAAAAATACAAAAAAAAAAAAAAGAATAAAAAAAGAAAGTTGACTGCCAGATTTAGTCGGACAAACAAGTCATGTTTGTCAGGTCCATTGAATGGAATGGAACTGAATTTGCATGTATGGGCGGCCAGAAGGAAGCTCTACTGTGAGCTCCACAAATGCTCTGGAAAATGTAGCTTCTATAAAAGCTACTGCACTACATGATACAAAAAAAAAAAAAAAAAAAACACAACAAAAAACAGCTAAGCTATTGAAAAGCTATCGACTTCAACAGTTTACCTCGAAATAGTTACCAAGCTGAAAAATGGTAGTTGGGCTACTTCCCATCACTGTAAATACATATACCGTAATTTCCCAAATATTACCTATGGCTATGATTTTGCAAAATTTCTTCAGCTATGAGGTTAATAATATGGTATTAATATGATTTTGTTTTTTTAACTAGCATAAAACACTGTCCTGTGGCTTATACAAAATGCGGCTAATACACAAGAAATTACTGTAGATGAGTTGATTTAACATAACACCAAATAGTATTACATATAAATCATTGAAAAAGTAGTTGTCATTTTATAAGTATTTTACCTGTTGCTGGTTCCAACACTGATGTTTACTCACAGAACCATCACTGCAGAATCTTCGGATCTTCGCTTGATTCTGCCATTGAACTCAGACGGATCTCCCAGGCAAGGCCAAACTCTTTAATGAAAACACAGTTCATTTTCTTCGCTTCTCCATCAGCAGTTGTTTCTCTCAATTTAATCATTAATTCTTCAGCAGACAGTAAACTGGAACCAGCATACAGACAGCAGTGGATACAGAGTTTAGGAACTTCCAGGAAATTCTTCTCTAGGCATCTCGTCTGGTTAGACGCAATAGTTGCTTCATTACCAAAATCGATGAATTCCACAAGGACTGAGCCATTGTTGTTCACCTTCTTGATGACTGCCTGGTACCAGGACTCATCTTCAGGGAATATGGCACCCACCACATCTCCCTCCTGTAAAGTCCTCAAATCCACAGAGTCATTGCATGGCTCGTCCACATTGAGCTGCTCCACAAGAGAATGAATTCGGTCTTCATTCTCCACCAACTGGACGAAGAAACTGTCTGGAGAATTTACATGGGAAACATAGACCTCCGTTTCAACATCTGGTGTAATAAGTTGGTCAGGAAGATCATCCAGTTTGGGAAAGGAGGCAGAACATGGCCCAGAATGAACATGGATGCCTTTAGCAGAAACAGGCTTTTCAATCTGTGGGAGATCATGAATGGTTGTACATAAATTAGTTGCGGCACCCATGGCCATGTCATCATTTGTTTTTTTTACTGGCAAGCCAAGAGGTTTAATCTTACCGAAATCCTCCATATTTGGCTTATAAGGCCTCATTTCAAGCTTTTGAGACATGGGAGGAATGGTAGAAATACTTCCACTTTTAGAGACATTGCTATTTGCAGGAGTTGCTTTTCGATCACCATGCAGAAAGGATGGGCTCCCTTGTTGTTTAATGCCATCATCTCCTATAAATGGTGCATTCAGGTCTGACATGTGCTTTCCAACAGTAGATGGATCATGATGAGGCAGTGGAGGATGATCTAGTACTTTGAGAGAGTCTGGTCTTGTATTTTGCACCTTGTCCTTGATCGCCTTGTTCACGTTTAGTTTACCATCATAGAGTTCCACTGTGTATTTTCCGTCAGGATATTTTTTCAACACCTTGACTGTGAAGCATTGGCCAGTGGCATTATTGTCAAACCATCTGTTGACTTCACCGTTTGTGTCTACAGGCACACCTGACAAATTAAACTCCACGGCTTGAACAGGAAAGGACATGATATCCCTTGCCTCGTCAAGAACAGGCAGTATGTCTGTTTGTTTTACAGCTATAATGTCTCCATAGTCTAGAAAATGCACCAAAAGGACAGGATGGGTCATTTTAACCTGTCCTCTATACCACCGACCATCACTGTACTTTGCAAAGCATGGGGTACCAGGAGAAAGGGAGCATTTGATACCATGTGGCTGACGACAGAAAAATTCTATCCTTTCGTTGAGTTTCTCAATTTCACCAGAATGCCTTACCAGTTGGCCATAGAATTTATGTACATCTTTAACACAGGTTATCCACACCGTTTCCTGCAACCCTACCTCAATTTCAGGAGCTGAGCACTCTTTTGGGGCTTTCTGAGAGATGGAAGCTGAAGCACTCTGGGACTGAACAAAAGTGACAGATGAAGATGTTAGATCCACCAGATTGTTCACTCTACCTTCTGAATCATACATTATTCCATATATTGTGCATTTCAGAGTGGACGCTGGTGCAGAATGGACAAAATTGCAGAATTCAGTCACAGAAGAAGCCCATTCTGGAGGGGGTAGTTTTGATGGGCATGTTGCATCAACCAATCTGCACTGAAAAGCCTGACGCCGGAGTTTGGCAAAATCTGATTCTAAAGGCCGCAACTCTTGATGAGTCACCCTGACCGTATTGCCATAGTCGACAAGTTGTACATCAACATGTGGGAAGGAGTGGAGTTTCACTATTCGCCCCCTATGCCACAAACTACTTTGGGGATGAAGAACCACACAGTCTGGTCCACTAGGCTGTACAGGCTTGCTTTGCACATAGTGGTTCTGAAGCTCCTCCATCAGCCTCTCAAGACTGGGGACACACTGACTTAGCTGACACCAGAATTTACCTGGCCCCTCTATGTGAGATATAACAACTTGGGCAGACCTTCCTATGGTGAATAAATGCTCTTTGAGAACAGTTTTGGTATGACCAATCACAAAATCACATGTACCACATTGCTCATTGCTTCTCATGCTGTCCCCCTCAGTCGAGTCTTCTCCAGAGCCCTCCGCTGTGGAGCACCCAGAGTCTGGTCTTGGTGAATAGCGGTCATCTGCCACATCTTTTACTGCAAAGCCTTCAACCCACATAATTTCATTGATGGATTTTAGACCATCAGTCTTAAAAAATAACTCCACCATGTATTTGTCTTGACACTGTGCAATAACATGCATGTCCAACATTATCTGTCTAGTCTCATCCACAAAGAAATCAATTGCTTTTTGACTCCAATCTTGATCAATTGGGCATATATCTGAGAGGGAGCATTTGAATGCAAGTGCTTGCAATGTTCTGTGACCACTGCAGAGGATCCGGAGGTTTTTCTGATCCACTATTGCCTCATTTCCATGGTCAACAAAGTACACTTGAACTTTTGTGCCATGGACTGCTTTGACAAGTGCACGATAGATACCATCAGGTTTGATCAGGGCTGCACACAAAATGCCCTCTTTTGGACTTTGTATGGTTAAATCATTTCCTCTTCCACAGTAATACATTTCAGACATTTCCATCTGCATAGCATCATGTCTATCCATAGCCAACTCTGTCTGAACCCAGAATTCAAAGGGATTTTTAACAAATTGCACAGTCACTGTATAAAATGAATCTACTTTCAGTGTGTCAAAGAGGACTGGGTTTGCATAATCTTTCTGAATTCTTGGCAACGCATGATCTCTCAATTTTGATCCATCATATTTAGTCCAGAAATAACTGCCTGTACCATTGTTCCTGTTGCCGTACCCATTGAACCACTGTTCACCAGCATCTGTGAAACAACCAGAACCAAAATGTTACAAAAAATTAAGGGCAAGACCAAATAATGAATTCTAAACAAATTTGATCAAAGATGGAAATGCCACTAGATTAACAAAAGGACTAAGCCTAGGCATTGTGGGTAACAACCAGAGGTGGAAAGTAACTAAATACATTTACTCACGTTACTGTATTGAGTAGTTTTTCTGTGTATTTTGTATTTTTTAAGTAGTTTATAAAATCGGCATTTTAAATTTTACTTGATTACTTTTTGAGTGAAGTATTGTACTTCGCGACATCAAAAATCCCATCCGTTACTTGAGTAAAAAAAAAAAGTTAAGACTAACGAAAACAGAAAGGGAGAGAAAAAAAAAAATTGCGTCCTAAACCACTAGCCTATGATCAGCCTAATGATCAGCATGTAGCCTACCCTGGAAATCCAGAGTTCTCGCGAGAGCACAATTTGAATTGTGCCCGCAAGATACAATGGCCTAGCCTGGCAGGCCATCCTACATCATTGAAATGTATAGTGTGGCATCGAAACTGCCTACTACTTTCAAACTGCCTAGGCATGCAATAGGCCAGCGCTACGACCATATCCGTATCCGGTCAGCAAAACGGCAAATACATCCTTCTTCGAAAGGAATGACTTAAGTGCATTGTGTTGCTCAACTTTCAAAGAAAAGCACAAGTCCAACTTCTCCAAAGTTGACGCCAACGCCGATTCAAACAACCGCTCTTCGTTCGCCATAGCCACCTTCCTTGTTGTTCACCATCGCAGGACTGTCGTTATCCTGTTAAGCCCGCCTCTCTAAGTAAGACTCTCTAACAAAATAGAGCGCTGTGATTGAATAACATCCACGGTGTTAGCCAATAGAAATCCCTATGGTTTGATACTAGACGTACAGGCTGAGCAAATTAATTTGCCGCTGCTAGGGTGCGTCTAGATTTCTAGGCCAACTCTGGCCACGAGCAATGATCCAAATTTCTTCTATCTCTCGAGCGAGAGGGACCAATCAAATCGGTGTAGGCGGGACAAAGGCGAGCTACACTGATGACGGACACTGATGAATTGTTGTGATTGGTCGTAGCGTTATCCAACTGCGTGCAGTGAGAGTTTCAAATAGAGCTGGTAAGTCCCGCCCTTTCCGCTGGACCTCTAGATTGAAAAATCATCAATGCAAGTGAATGTGAGAAAATAATTATTTTCTGGTCCCGTTTGATTTGTGCCATGAATGTGAACATATGTCGTCTGTGAATTTTTAATATAATTTCTCATGTTACGAGTTTGGCAGTATATTATATGATTCTTCGGCTATCAGTTGTGGAAAAGACATAACGAGAAAGACTACATGTCGCCTGTGACGTGAGCTAGCTCTAATCGCTAACATTAACTGAGATGCTAGTTTTTGTAACAGCAGGAATAAACACGCATGGTAACAAAAATATTTGAAACATGTCTAGCTTCACTCAACACATTAACACTACGATACAGTGTGATTGTAAAGTTGTATGGTTCACTGTGTTCAAAGTCGATCTTAATAACCCTCTACATCTCGACCAACTGATGGTTGTTATGGGAAACTAGTGATCTGTCGTCTAGTGGAAAGTTGTAGTCCACAAAGTGCTCTCACACAAAGTTTAACCGCATCAAACTTCTACCCGCTCAATTGTAGCATTCTTTACACGAAATTTTATATTAAAAATTCACAGACAACATATGTTCACATTCATGGCACAAATCAAACGGGACCAGAAAATAATTATTTTCTCACATTCACTTGCATTGACGATTTTTCAATCTAGAGGTCCAGCGGAAAGGGCGGGACTTACCAGCTCTATGCATGCTTGGTGCCGCCCCTCGAATTGGGCCATTTTCATTACTCGTGGCCAGACCCTTAATCTGAAAGATTCCAGGGTCTGGTTTACCAGGCTACATGTAGCCTACAACAGGACATGAATCAAGCGGACGCCATGCAGTCTTTCTGAAAGTGATGGAGATGGATCACGACATGCATCACAGTGTTTCCCCTAGAATTTTTTCCAGCAGCGGTGCTGTTGATCGTAGGAAGCCCCCCCCCCCCCCCAAAAAAGAGAAACATTTGAAAAAATGACTCCTTAAATTGTGGATGGTGGATTTTGTGAAAGAAATGGACAGATTGAGTTACAAATTATGACATAACCATCAACACAAGCATGATTATTGCAGTACTTGAACAGGATTATTCATGTTTTTCTTTCACCTTTTTCATTTACATTATTAGTATTAGCCACTGTACAACTGTACACTGTAGGCCACTGTACAAACTATTACTATTTAGAATATACAGTCCTGTGCATAAGTTAAGACATATATATATAATGCATTTATTTACAATACATGATGCATTAAAAATAATTGATGTCCTATTTTTTTTTTTAATTAAGGCATTAAGACAAAAGGCAAAATATGTTTTTATTCCTCCCTTTAGTCAATTTCAGCATGGGTGTCTTAACTTTATAGAAGTTACAGCACTGTATAAACTATATAGACTTCTCTTTCATGCCATTACACTGTATTGGTGCTGTGCAAGTCAAATTGAGTGCCTGTCACTTTAATGCCGTGAAGGCCCGTGACGCTGGCTTGATTCTCACGGTTTTAAGCTAACTTAGTAGCGTTGTTGTGCATGGTGCATAAGAATATGTGGATGAAATTAATTATGTTTCCCATGTCATTTGGTAAAATAAATGGTCAAAAATTCGAAGAAAATTCACTTGGATTATAGCAGATAAGTATCTTGTATCATATCTATAATTTTGATGAGCTCTACAGGAATTACAAACTCTCAGATGTAAATGCTTGCGCATCCTATTACTCAAATTCAATTAAACCCACCAATAGGCTAGCTAGACCTTAGTTTCACAGCCTAGGTATGTTAGCAACACAGGGCTTGAAAGCATTGCCTGCATCACAAACAAAAACGAAACAATGCGTGGATTTATCTGGGAATAGGCTACTGAAGGTAGGGGCGAGCTATCTCGCTGGCGTGTTTAATTTGGTTCCCTGGTTAACATAATGTAGGCTACGTTTTTTTGCACAAAATTGTGTCTGCTAATAAACTTAAACATAAACACAAACAAGCGTGATCTCCTGTGGAATCCCTGACTGCGCCTTCAACGTTAGCCTACTATTATTTGTTGACATGAAACCTGAACGAATGGCAGCTGTTATTGAAGTCCACTTGCGTCTATTTTTTTTTTTTTAATTAGGCAACTCTTTTTGCAGTGGCGCTTGAATTCCAGGAGCAGCGCTGCGCCGCTGATGAATACATTGTAGGGGAAACACTGCATCAGATTAGCCTAACCTATGAAAGTGTATTTTCCGCTATTCCAATGGGTTGTCCCAGTTCTTTTTAGCACCAATGATTGAGGAGATATTCAAGCAAACACCATGGGATTTCGTGTTTTGACGTTTGTGCTCACCTTTCTTTGGAAAGAAGTTTATTAGCAGTTGTTTCCCCTCATTTTGAAGTCTCTCTTTTTCCTGTTTTGGCCTTTGTTTTTAGTAATCTGACTTGGCTTTCTTGGAGAAAGACATTGCACCAGCAGCACAACAATTAGCGCTCCACTACTAGCGATGCTAAACTAAATAAACAAAAGATAGACTACCTTATGAATCGTGCAGGCGGACTAAACCATTTAGCTCTTTAGCAAGGGAGAGTGAGAACGACCTTAGACAGTTTTTACTATGTTTTGTATACAAAATCCAGTCAGTCAAACTTTACATTTCGTCTGACATTCATTTTTACATTTAATTTGGAAGTTAAAATATTCAGGTAAAATAAATATATGGTGGAAATAAGTATTGAACGCTTTTTTTTCTTCAGTAATTAGCCTAAACGTCCAGTGAGTCTATTCGAAATTTTCACCACACATTATATTAACACATATAAAAAATCCAAACATAAGAGTTTTGTGTATTAAAGTGGAATGACACAGGAAAAAAAGTATTGAACGTGCCTACTGAAATTTCTTCAATACTTTGTGGAAAAGCCTTTGTTTGTAAAGACAGCTTCAAGACATTTACTGTATGACAAAACTTATTAGTCGCAGTATCAGGTGTGATTTTGGTCCATTATTCTAAACAGATTCCAGGGGTCCCTCTTGTGAATCCTGATCTTTAGTTCCAGATTACTTCCAGAACTGTTTAATTGAATGTAATTGAATTGGCTGCCTTCAAGTCTTTCTGGAGCTTTCTCCGAGTGGTCCTTGGCTCTTGGAATTGACCATCCTTCTGACTCCCTGGTCAGAAATATTGCGAGGAGATCCTATGCCCTGTGCCGGTTGATGATGCAGTGATGTTTCTTCCACTTAGAGATAATGGCTCCCATGCTGCTTACTGGAAGATTCTGAAGTTTTGAAATGCATCTGTAACAAGTTTCATTGATATGTTTTGCAACAATAAGGTTGCAAAGGTCTTGGGAGAGCTTTTTGCTTTTATCCATCATGAAATGTTTCTTGTGTGACACCTTGGTAATGAAAAACCTTTTTATAGCCCATCAATATGTAAGCTACTAACCAAGCTTATATTAATTTGCGCAGATAGAAAGGATAACTACTCTAACTACTTACAGATTCCAGCTCGTTCCTTCACTTTCCTTGCCTTAGTGCTTTTTCTTAGCGTGTTCAATACTTTTTCCCTGTGTTATTCCACTTCATTACACATGACTCTACTTATGGAGTTGTTTGGATTTTTTATGTGCGGATTACCCGAGTTATTACTAATGCCTGATGAAAATGTTGTGCCCCCTGTATTCCACTTTTCAAGGGCCCTCACCTCCATTGCCCTATACTTCCCACTTTCCCCCCTAGTTCGACGCCCTTTAATCTGCTGAACCTTCTGCTCGTTTCCAAATATAAAAAACTCTGCAACTCAACATTGGCCTGCCTGCCTCAGCTGCCTGTGAGGGGCTTTTCAGTTGTGCTGGATTACTGTTCACTGCAAAGCGACCCAAGGATGAGTGCAACTAACTTTGAAAATCAACTACTGCTCAAACTTAAAAGGAGGTGATTTTTCACATAGATCTCCATTTCTCAACATCCTTATCAGGCAAGTACCTCCACTCGGCGGCCATATTGCAACACTTTTTGGGCACTTATCGTGCATCTATTTCGGCAGAAATGCGTGTGCATAAGGCTTCACGCACCAATCTTGCTCCAGCAGCGAGATCACAACAGATGATTGGCACAAGGTCTTCACAGCACACCACATGATTGGCTCAATGTATTCACGTCAACGTTTTGCCGTGGAAGGGTTGTGATGTGTAGACAACTGCCATATTGGCGTTACAAACTAACCCCATGCATTACTATGGAGGATTTTTTGAGTGCTGTATCTCCTCATTAGAAAGTCTCTGGTAAAACTGGTTGTTCTGGTACCCACCCACCCACCCCCCCCAAAAAAAGTAACTTTTACTTAAAGTACATTTTAAATTAACTACTTTTTACTTTTACTTGAGTACATTTTCAGATCGGCATTTTAAAATATTACTCAAGTACAAGTTATCAAGGTATTGGTACTTTTACTTGAGTACAATATTTTCATACTTTTTCCACCTCTGGTAACAACTAACATTCATTCTAGTGCTTGGGATAAGGTGGGTCATTCTACAGAAACGGTGGAATTTGGGTGATGAAAATCCTGAAAATTTTATTTCTTTAAACATACCCAAAACTTTTTTTAATAGCATTAATTAACTTGTAAAATTGATGAATCCACAAAAAGTAGAGCTTAAATCATTTTTTGTATTATTTTCTAATTAGGCTACCGATCAGAAAGTAACACCAATGACGGTAACACCAATGACAATTGAGAAAGAAAAAAAAAGATTTTTTTTACAAAAATGGCTGCCATGTGACAGACCTCGTTATCAGAAATATAAAAATCACTTAATTATTAAACATAAAATATTATTTTTTTCACACCCACACAGCTGTAAAATGAGTAACACCAATGACATCTTTAAAAGCCACGCTTAAAATTCTAAAACAAATGATATTTTAAACAAATGAAGTAAGGCATCTCACAAACATTATGCGTTTGTCCACTGCACTTCAATTGACCTCTTGACCCAAGAGAAACTTCTGTGCATTATGTCAAAATAAAAGTTTTGTGTAGAGTAACACCAATGAGGGAATTTTGTGGGACAAAAAAATATTTATTATTTACATTTATATATTTTTTTTACCATTTCAGTGTTCTATTGATTTTATGCTGTGTTAAAGTTAAATGTAAGTGAAATTTCATTTAAGAAAATAATATTTTTAAATGAAAAGTACACAGCTCAACTTCCATTTTCAGGACCAGCCATTTTTTTAAAAATGTTAAAAATAATAAAGAGAAGATTAAATAATTTAACTCTTTTATCATCCCAAGGACAGTATGTGATTATTGGGTCAAATGAAATGATTTAAGGGTCTGCAAAAGTAAGGGACTAGCATTTTCACCTTTTTTGTAGAATGACCCAGTTAGTGGCTGTTCCACAGGTAGCCTGCAGAGGCATCAACAACATTATAGAAAACAACAAGTTAAATTCATCTCGATTTTAGCAGGCGCTCTGAAATCACCGTTTCTCTCGGTTAATTATTGAGCAAAATGTCATAACATAGACTAGTATTGGCTGCAGTCTTAGGTCTCAGCAAATAGATAGCCTAGTCCGTTGACTAGTTCGGTTAGTTCCTCACACTTTTTTGCAAAGTAGGCCCTACGTGAAAGGAGTCTAAATAAACCAAAAAAAGACTCACCTCTCCCTCCAACCCACTCCATGGCTTGTCATGACCTGCCTGCGGCGAGTTTCCACCATTGCTTTAATTTGTAATTCGTTTAAATCTATCCAATCAGGTCGTTTCATATTCTGACGTGATAAGCAATCGCCTAATTATTGGGTCTGAGCTGGGTCTGAGTGGCGCAATGTAGTCAGCTGTCAGCCATCAGGACGACATCTAGGCGTTATATGAAGTCTCATTGTGGGATGGTGATATGATAAACACAATGTAGGATAGCCTACAGGGGAAACAAAAACAAATATTTTATGTCCATCTAGGCAAATTGTGTAGGCTAATTTGGCAGGCTCTGGGCTATGAGATCGTAGACGGTTGTTGATCCGTGTAAGTTTTGGCCTTGTTTTATTGTAGGCCTATAACAAAACATTAATGACAGACCATGTCTGTGTGAACTGATGAGTTCAGCGCAGTTTAGGGTAGGGTAGGCTAACTACAATCTGACCATTATCAGGCAGGATTGACGCACTGTAGGGTGATAGGAATCAGTTTCGTGACTGAAAGAGGAGATTAATTTCAGATCGATCCAGCTGCGCCGGTTCAAAACCAGTATTCGGATGTCTGTTACAAACACGCCCACCTATGTATGTTGTAGATGTTTAACCCGGAAGTGCTTGAAGATCCAGCGTAGTTTACTTTGTGCGGTAAGACGGTGTATTTTTTCGCTATTCGTTAAGATATTACATCAAAATCGATTAACTTGTTTGCCGAAAAGAATTGTGCTTTTGGAGGACTATGCAATAATACGTCTAGTTTTATTACGAGAATAGCGTTATGCTAAAGCTCAGTAGGCTATGCTCAAGCATTTCATATGATCAAGGGCCCAAACAGTCGCGACGTTACGTCCCTTCTCGCTAACCTTCGAACCGGTCATGTGTGGACCGTCTAGCAAAATCCTATAGATTACGGAATCATTTCAACAAGTTGCTACATTGTAGGTTTACTGTATATTCCATCGGAGTGATCCATTGTAATGAGCACGTACCCTGCGCATTGTAACTTTGTCGCCATAGTATTGTTTATTCACCTGTAGAAATGGGTAACACGCGAGATCGAAACTAGGCACACACACAAGTGGTTGGTGTTTGTTATCATATTGTATCCATATTAGGCCTACACTTAGTAGTATACATTCTGCGTGTTCCACTTTAACAGTCAGATATTCAGAGTGAAGCTTACAGAAAGTGTTAGGTCTAAGGATTATTGATAAAAACAACAGTTGTCGCCGTTCGTAGCGAAAGAGTAGCATGCTATAATAGCCTACATTTTGTAAGGAAGGCTATGAAATCTGCAGTCAAAATACAAATTAAGCTAATTATGTAGGCAACTTGCCGCTCCTTGTCAACTATTTGTGAATTCCTGTCCAGCGCCAAATGAAGGGGCCACAATTAAAGTTCTCCCAATAGGCTACTAAACCCTTTCATGTGAAAGTAAAGTGGAAATGAGTGTTTTTTTTTTATTTTTTTATTTTTGTTTTTTTTTATTACTATAAATGGGCATTGGGGAATGTATGTTTTTTGCTGTCCCTTTAAAGAGTTGTTGACCTATGGTGAAAGAGTAATTGAATAAATGCCCATGTGGAAAGGAGTTAGAGTCTAGTCTTTTGTTTATTTCTTTGTTGCCTAGGTTATAATCCTGTTGTCTGCAATGTGATTTATAAAGTTTGTATATGATGCTTGGCAGTATGTAGATTGGTACTGTTAAAGGTACTGTCAGGGATTTTGCAGGAAGTCATGCTTGTTTGTTAAAAAGGAAAAGGAAGTTCCTATGCACAGCCTTCCAGGTGCTGGTGAGGTGCAGTCGTCAATAAGATTAAAAAAAGTGAAGGATCACCACACACTGTGAGTGTGCGGTGATCCTTCACTTTTTTGAATCATGTTTGTTTGTGTTTAAATTAATTCGTTTTTGTGCTCACCCATTTCCTTACCGAGAGAAATTGACACCCATGCAGGGTTTGTTTTTATTTGGGGGACAGGCTGCCCCCACTTTGTTGCCAGTTTTCAGAGCCTGGGCTGCCTACAGAGACTGGGTGCCTTTTACAGTGTATGCCTACTCACGGAATGAGCAGCTAGCGGTTGTGAGGAGATGATTGCTGAATGTGAACACAAATGTTATGCGCGTAAAATCCCTGACTGTACCTTTAAGTGTGGTGATTCAAAACGTTTTGTGATTGTTTTGTGTTGATCCTTCACAGACTGCACATTTTGTGCATGATCATGAATAAAAGAAAGTCAAGAACACAGACTGAGGCAAAAGCCAGCAAAAATATCAGATTAACAGAGAAGTGTTCAGTGCAGGATGAAGATTTTGAGGATGGAGAAAGTCTGGAGGACCATCCATTCTCCACTTCGGTATGGCTGCCTGCATGGTTACTAACATACTGTGCAATTGGAATGTATTGAAGATTTCAAGGAAGTTAGTTCAATCTAGTATTTGCTTATCCTTGATTGTAGAGTTTGGGAGATATTGGCGTCATTGAGAGCATTACACTGAAGAACTTCATGTGTCATCAAAACCTCGGTCCATTCCAGTTTGGCCAGAACGTAAATTTTATCGTTGGAAATAATGGCAGTAAGTGTTCAGAGTGGTTCCAATAATTCCATACATTTGTGAGACCATGAACAACAGTCATAAAAGTCACACATCCTTGAAAGTACAAAAACTTATGAGCTGTTCTCTAATCTTGACCTGTTGTTTCAGGTGGGAAAAGTGCAATCCTCACTGCCCTTATCGTTGGTCTTGGGGGGAAAGCCACCATGACAAATCGGGGTGTTTCACTGAAAGGATTTGTTAAAAATGGAGAGGGGTTGGTATCATTCACTGCACATGTGTTGGTTTTTTGACATCTTGTTTAGCAGTTTGAAATGGCAAGGCTATCTATACAAGACAATATTGTATAAAGCATTTTCATACACCTCTACGATGTAGTTGGGGTTTATCATTTGTTTTTGTTTTTTATATGATTTTAAACAGTGAAAGGTCAAATCAGTAGGGCCATTATTATTGTCTGTAACTATGTCTCCATACTAACTGGACTGGTGTTCACATGATTTGTCCAGCCATGCAGATGTTACTGTGAAGCTACGTAACAGAGGCTCAGATGCTTATAAGGGAGACGTATATGGAGACTGCATCATTGTGGAACAGCGCATCACCAATGATGGGTGCAGGCTGTGTAAGATAAAGAGTAAAGCAGGTATGTGAGGATGTCTAATTTGTTTCTGAAATGTTGCATTTCATGCCAACACAAAACACTTAAGCCCTGACACATAATGTTTGTCTGTGTTTGTTTTTAGGACAAATTGTCTCCAACAAGAAGGAGGAGTTGATGTCTATTTTAGATCATTTTAACATCCAGGTGTGGCATGGGGTCTCATTTTTCTCTGCATGAATTATGTGATGATCACAGCCCATTTTTAAACTGATCCTGACATTTTTTCAGGTGGATAATCCAGTCTCAATACTGAACCAAGAGATGAGTAAGCAATTCCTCCACTCAAAAAGTGAAGCAGATAAGTACAAGGTGATGGTCCTAACTTTTAGAAAAGTGTCAGGTTTTCTTTCCCATAAGTCTTTGTGGTGGACAGTGAAGGCTTATAGGACACTGTTGTTTCCTTTGAAGTTCTTCATGAAGGCAACACTGTTGGAGCAGATGAGGAGGGATTATATTCACATCAAGCAGACTGAGGATGTGACGCGGGACCAGGTGGAGCGGCAGGAGGAGGTAGGAGAAAAGGATGAGGAGGATGAGGATGAGTGAGAGGCAAAGTGGAGTACAATGAGGCTGTTTTACACACAAACTGTCTCTCCATTTCTCTCACGCTCTCTCTCTTTCTCTCTCTCTCTCTCTCTCACTCGCTCGCACACACGCACGCACGCACATAGGCATACCCACATATAATATTTTTAAACTGTTGCCAGTTTCAAATCTAGACTCAGGATCTAACTGCTCTCAGATGCTTTCTGCTAACTGATCAAACTTTAACTGACTTTAAACTAGTTTTTAAGCTATTGCTCTTTTGTGCTTTTATGTACTATTATTTACTCCTCTTCTATTATTGATTGTCCAGTTTTGTGCGATGATGAACCATAGTCAGGCCATGATTTTGATCAGTTGTGTGGGCCGCTAAACTGTCCTAGAATCATTTTCAGATTGTTCTGTTTTACTTTGTGCAGTTTGTGGAGTACATTTGAAGAATGAAAATGACTCACTCGCTTATAGGATTTGCATCACTTTGCATTGTTTTTGCATTATTTTTTGAAGTGTCTGAAAGACCTCAAGCAAGACTATATGCTTAAGAAAGAGAGATATGAGAGTTTGGCATCCCTCGACGAAATTAAAAAGACCCTGGAGGGGCTGCAGAGGAAGATGGCCTGGTGTCTGGTGGGTTTGACAAAAAAATATCTTTAATTCCTGGCACCTCAGTGCAACTACACCAAAATAACAGTCCCTGTTTGTTACTGTTCCTACTGTTTAGGTCAGAGAGAAAGAGTGGCAGATTGATCAGCTGAAGGAACAGATTGAGAAAGAGGAGAGTAATGGTAAATTCGAGGAGAAGCTTGTCCTTTGCCAGGTATGTGTGACTTGATTTGCTTGTGGTGGTGACTGCAAACTGGTTCCTCAAACAGAGGATGCTTTAAACAGAGGATGCGTGGTTCTTAACTGGTCTGGCTTTGGGACCCACAATTTCACATGTCCATGACGTTGCGGCCCATATATTTAGCCGTTCAAGCCAACGGATACGGCGAGCTACATGGTGAGACACGCAAAGCGCCTGTTGGCAGACCGGAACTTTTACATTTGTGAAGCCTTCAACTCCTGATGTCACTTTTCAAAAGACTCGGCAGGTTTGTTTTTGAAAGGGTGCTTAGTTTCCATGTGGCATTTTAGTTTTGATGGTTTCATGCTCTCATGTGCCACCAATACACTGCACACCACACACACACACACACACACACACACACACACACACACACACACACACATACACTGCACACCACACACACACACACATACACTGCACACCACACACACACACACACACACACACTGCACGCCACACACTGGGTTTCTGTCCCATTTTGACCCATCCCATTAGATCTGAAAGGTCTGATATCAGATCTGATAAGGTAGCATTTGAAATATGCGGGGGGGGGCTCCGCGACCCACTTTTGGGTCCCGACCCACCAGTTAAGAAACACTGCTTTAAAGAACACAGCACACTATGATTTCAACTGCATTTATGATTTGCATATCTGTTTGACCCAGCCCTGAACAAGGAGTCTGAGTAGTCTCAGAATGTCAACAACCTTGTCTGCCGTGTATACAGTACTAAGCAAGGAAGGAGTTGTCTGAGGGGATAAAAAATAAATTATGGTCTTTACCTTTAACATGCTTTTCTATTAGAACGTCTCCAAGCATTTTGATGCTCCACTGGCTACAGTTGCACATTTTCTTAACAAGTTTAATGTCCATGGGACTGCACCTTACTAATGTGCAGAAGTCTCATTCAGAACTACAGAAAGCTTTTGTTGGAAGTGATTGCCTCTAAAGGCCATGTAATACATTATTAGGTGAAGATTACCATTATTTTTGTCAATGCTATTTTAATTTCTTTGATTTAAAATGTTCTGTTGAATGAAGAGTTATGAGGAATCTAATTTGCATTACACATGGAATAAACCATGACTGATTCCAATTATTTTGGTCAGTTTTGAATGATTTCAAAGAAAAATTGTGGGGTTTTCTTTTTGTTTTCTTGGAATAGTACCAACAGTTTCAGCCGCGACTGTATGAGTCCTGTGAGTAGGGCATTTAGATTTTTATCTAAGGCTCTTACTTCACAAATCATTCCTAAAACCACCAATTAAAATGCCACCTAATTTCCCAGTTTTGATAAATGTAGTTTGTGCTTTCAATATATTTAGGATAGGATAGGATAGGATAGGATAGAACTATTTGCTAGTTGACTACTTATAACTTTAAATTAAGTTGATACCTGTTTCTTACTCTCCAGTCCAAAGTCACCCAAGCTACAAAGAAGGTCAGTGATATCCAACAGAAGCTGGAGAAGGTACGTGAGGAGGAGCAGTCCCTGGCTGAGGAGAGCCACAAGCTGAAGGAGGAGCTGAAGGTCAAAAGTAAAGACCAGAAAGGTCAAGAGGTAAGCAGCCCTTCTCCAACTACACTTGGGTTACACACATTGTGTTTCCGTCAGTCCTTGTAAAAGTCTGTGATGGGAAGAAAATAACACGGAACACTTGATATGTTTAAGACTCATAAAGTCAGACCAATGTAAACACTCAGGTGAGTTGAAAAGTTCTGGATGGAAGTTCAGAATACAGTACACACTCAGGGCCGAGATTGAAGTTGTACAAACTACGGCTAGATCACAAGCTTCTTTCTAATCCTTTAACATTTTGATAAACTCTGCAATAACATGTTAATAGACAATGTAATAGTTTGAGTGTAAGTAAAGTTAGAATATATTTGCATTTTCCAGGTTGTGTACTTTCGAGCAGAAAATAAACTCAAGCAATTGGAAAAAGAGCAGTGCCTTCTCTCAGAGAGAATACACAAAATCAGACATCAGTAAGTAACCTTTTCCGAAAGCCACATGTTGATTATGTTTTGATGCACATTTTGGTTTAGTTGGATAAGATTTGTGCGATGGTGCAACTTTTTTTTTTATCATGATCTGATTCTGGCTGATCATTTCTCTGTTATCTAGTTAGTTATGATGCATAACACAATAGCTAGAAAATCCTAAATCAGTGTGATTGTGTAATTAAGTGCCTGTCTCATTTCTGTGAACAGTGAAAGTCAGAATCAGGAAGTTGAACGCATCAAACGCCTAAAGAAGATGGCTGCCCTGAAGAAGCAGCTGGAAAAACACGAAGCCCAATCAGTCGCACTGAATCAAGAGATAAAGGATAAGCAACAAGCTCTCTTCAAAGGAAGAGAGGAGTATGACAAGCTCAGGTGATTACATTTTGCTGTAATACCAGACAAGCATTTGCATTAAAGTGCTCATTCACAAGGCTGGATGGTACAAGCAAGCGTGGAGGGATTCTTAATTTGGCCATTTTCACTTAGACAATAAGACAGTTGCCTGGTTAGATTACAAAACTTTTCATGTGTGTTTCAACTTGTATAGTAACTGTGTACAAGCCTACTTTATGTTAAGTCTTGCACAACTTCAGCTTTGAATGTGACTAATGCTGCAGAGTTGAGTGGTTATCAAGATCTCTAAAATTCCCCCAGAATGTAATTTTTTGTTTCTTAAAAAGCTTTTAAATTCTACTGATACTGCTCAAGTTTTGGCAAAGTTTACACTGTTTAAGATATTACCACATTACCATAACGTACCATATTTACTGACAGTAATGTGGGAAAGGCCTTATAGCTATCATTTTGACCATGTGAATGTTGGATGGAAATACATTGTGCATCTCCGTCCTTAATGTGCCATGCCAGTGCCATGCCAGTAGTCTCACGTATTAGATCATAAACCTCTTTTTGTTCCACGGTTTGTTTTCTGACAGCATGGAGGAGAAGAATATTAAGGTGGCCTTGGAAGCCAAACTGAAGAGGAAGAACCAGCTGCTGGCCAGCAGGTCCAACAGGCTTAGGATGTTTGGGGAGCGAATGCCAGAGTTGATAGAGTCTATCAACAAGGCACATGCCCAGGGACGCTTCACACACAAACCTCTTGGGCCCATAGGTAAGACCACGTCTACAGATTTCACTGAAATACTGCCATTTTCTGTTGTTGTTTTATTCAATATATTACCTCATTTATTATTGTAGGTTACTCCAATAAATAATGTAGATGATTAAAGGCCCTAATGCAGCTAGGACTAATGAACAAATGTTTACTCTAAATTAATGTTTTTTATAGATTCTAATAGAATGTTGTTATTATAATGTTGATTATTGTTATTGTAATGTAGTTTTAAGAGGTTTTGGATTAAAGCACCTGTTGTATCATAACCATAGCCATAACCAAATGTGTTGAGCAGTAGTCCTTAAACTGTTTGTGGTGGTCATTGTGTCACAAGGGGCCTGCATCACCCTCAAAGACCCCAGTTTGGCCGTTGCGGTGGAAAGCTGCTTACGTAATTTCATGAAGACGTTCTGCTGTGACAACTTCAAAGATGAAAGGGTCTTGGAGGAGCTCATGGCCTCACACTTCCCCCGATACAGTCGACCGCAAATTATTGTGTGCCCCTACTCGGACAAAGTTTACAACGTCCAGGGCAGGTAAGAGTGCCCTCTAGGGGCAGAACTCGGAACTTTCAGCACAGTTCATATTCCTTCACTGACTGGATATCATGAGTACATTCACAGTGCTGTCACATAAAGTGAGTTAGGTTTAAATGTATACTTTATACTGTATACTACAATAGGATTGATGTTTTTAATATGTGTGTATGATCCTGGTACCAGAGGAGTGAAGCACCCAGAGTTTCCATCTGTCCTTGATACGCTAAACTGCTCCAACCCTGTGATCACCAACTGCTTGATAGATATGAGGGGGATTGAGTGCATCCTTGTCATCAAAGTGAGTCCTTCTGCATATATACTTCACAGCTGCATTTATGTTGCATTTCATATAATTTCATAAATCATATCAGCCGGATTACTCACATATAACAGTGAGTATACTGTAGTACACATATGTCTTATCTTACAACTCTGGCCTGTTGCAATACAAGAAAACGTACCTATTTAAACCATTGCTAATGGTTCTCTTGTAATCGACTAAAAGTACTCACGTATGTGTCCTTAATTGTCAGTTTTAATAATTAATTGCTAAACCCATCAGTATATGCTTTGGCATGGTACAAGTATCAATGGTGTTTGTGTGTGTGCCGAAGGATAAAGTCACGGCCAGGAAAGTAATGCAGCAGGGCAGGCCACCTCGTAACTGCCGCGAGGCCTTCACTGCGGAGGGAGACCAAATCTACACCAACCGCATCTACGTCCCAGAAAGGGAGGTGCTTGTCAAGTACCTGGGAGGAGACCCCGAGGCAGAAATTCGGTAAGTGCAATTATCACACACATGTTTTTGACACAGATCACAGCTGTAATTGTACTGTTTTAATTTAAATTTAATTTGTTATTAATTCTTAGTGATTAATGTTCCACTGATGTTATTCATAGCTTTGCACAGAATGAATGCTTGTAATAACGGGCCTGTGTTTTAATGAGAACCTTGTCTATTTATAGCGTTCAGGTTGTAGGGTTGGCCTTATTAATCTACCTCAGAAGAGACCTGTTTTTCTGTGTACTGTGTCTCTTTGGTAGATAAAAATGAATCTCATATGAGGGATGAGAGAGGATGCATTGGTTTCAAAATTGAAAGTTGTAGTGGTAAACCGTTGTAGCCTGCAAACAAAGAAAATACAGTCGAAAGAATGTGTACATTTATACAGCAAAGGTAAAGGAAACATTGTTTCCTGACTGACACTGTGGTTTATTATCAGTTTGCAAAGATTATGTGAAGTGGGAGGTGCTGTGTAACTGTCCACTCCCATGCAGTTTGAGACGGTTGAAGGTCGTCTTGGGGTCAGTGTCCTACTTGGCTTTTAAAGCTGGTTTATTTGGTCTCAAGTTGTACAGCATGGAAAAGGCTTTTGGAATCTTTAATGACTTCAATGATTCTTGTCATTACCCATGAGCCCTGTGGTCCTGTAGCTACAGCTACAACGTCTCCCACATACACATTCTGATATATATGGGACCACTTCTGTCTTTCCTGCAAGAGTGGAAGATACTCCCATGTCCCAGGATCACTTGTTGCTGCTGCCTCCTGACATATAGATCATCCGTTCCAAATAACCCTGGTGGTAGTACTGGTTGGAGTTTGAGCTGGAGAAAGTGAAGTGGGCATCAGTGGTTCAAAGTCATTGGGGTCATTTAAAAACAGGGCTTCTGTCCAAAATAGATTCTTCTTTACACATCAGTGTGAAAAGACCCCATCATCCAAAGGTTGTTGGTTTGAGACAGACAAGAAATTGTTTTGCTACTCACCCATCCTTGATGCACCAGCCACCCAGCCACCATTTGCCCTGAGCACAGACCTCAGCAATGTTTGACTCAGTTATTCAGTCTCAAGAGATCTTAGAGGTAGAGAGTCTGATTGAATACTACTGCCGAAAATTCAACAGAGAAGAATGCACCCACCACAAGCCAACTGTTAGCTGTTGCGTAGGCCATCTGCCATTTCAGCAAAAACTGCAATTCCTGTGCGTAGCGTCTCTACTAGTATGTATTCAATATAATCAACATGCTAAAACTACTTATGCAGCAGTCAGTCACATAAACTCTTTCCTCATGGGTGAAAGATAATGATGTTCTCTACCCAGTGTGTCATGTTTATGAAGGTCCATAGCTATTCCTCTTCTTTCGTGGCCCACTGTGGGTCTCTTGCATTATCACTAATCTTGCATAGATCACTAATGATTTTTCATGCTTTATGTTGCCTGTGACACAGAGAGATGCACAGAAGCTACAAAAAAGCTTAATTTGTGAAGAATTAGAGTGTGGATTTAGAGTATTATTTGGTTGTTTTATCAGTTTAGTTTACATTTACAATTTTGTGTGTAGATGGATGATGAATTTTAGAAAACACTCTTGTATTTGTCTACTTTTCCATTGGGCAGCTACGACAAGTTCGTTGGGCAGAGCAAGATGTGTTTCCATTTGATTGTGTAGAATGCTGAGCTGCGTTATTGATTGTTTGTTGTTTGTTTCCTGCCTAGTGTCACAGATCAGAGCTGAGATGTGTTTTTCTGTCATGTGAGAAAGTATGATGAGTTTTGTGTAATGTCTCTGAACTTCCATCCATCCAGTATGGTGGAGTCTGAGGTGGAGAACCATCGAGCTCAGCTGTCCCGCTTCCAGCTCCACCTGAGCTCTGTCAAGCAGGACATCCAGGCCATGGAGGACAAAATGAATAGTGTCATCATCGCATGCAAGAAGAACCAGGTGAGAGGAAGAGGCAATACAGTTAAAACCCACACACCACAACAAAACGTACAGTAGAAACTCACTCAAAGACTCAGATGCAGACACCAAGCGTCTACAGTTTAACCACACCACCAGCAGGGACCAGAAACCACAGTCACCAGAAGCTCTCCACGGTTTACAAAAACATACTCTCTCTTCGAGGGGCAGCGTGTAGGTTTTATTGAATGTGAAATAAAATAAAAACCTGGCAGAGATCATTCTAAAGAAGTACATATCCCATTTAAAGAGTCACAGATCCATGCAGAATAAAGAAAAGTTTCATTTTCTTTGCAGGCAAGTGTCAATCAAGTGAAGGCTTCCATATCTGAACTGGAGAACATTGAGGAGTCTCAAATAGAGGACATTAGTACCCTGGTAAGCTGACCTTTCCATCACAACTCCACAGTAATTAGTTATACAAAAAACTGTTCCCTGATTTTGTTTTTCTACTGAATATCACAGGAAGAAGAAGCCCAAGAAATTCAACAAAAAATTGACTTGGAAAGAAAGAATGTGGAGGAGACCAAGTCTGAACTGGACAAGCAGGATAAAGTTCTGTTGAATGTCGATCGTAAGTTTCAAGACGTCAAGAATAAAATGGAACAGCTTACTGACTACTCTGAGCAACTGAAGGTGAGTGTATTATCTGGCGTTCTCAGTTATCTTTTTCAGATATACAACACATTAGATGTGTTGCATCTCAAAAGGGGGTTTCCTACTGTGGCCAGTCAACAACCAAGCCTATTTAACATTAGACAAAATGACACAGGATATGACAACTAACAATTGGCTGGCCGTTGGCGTCAGTCACGAACGCACTCCATGATGTACCCAGGATCCATAATGGCCCTCTATCATAGTACTACTGCCAGTAGCCTGAATGCCCCACCAAAGAACCAAAGCAACAAAAACAAAATCACCAACAAAGCAGCCTCTGTGAGCATTTCACTGGGGTTATCAAGCTAGCACCTTCCTTCATGCAAAAGCTCATTGAATTAGGCTCAACAATAGTGTCAGCAGCATAACCAAGTAAGCACAAGCCATTGAATATCTAGCTGATCTCTTCTGTGCACACTGTAGACCTTTACATATTAACATACAAGGTTTTTGTCCTGTTTTGATCGTCCTGAAGGTGTAGCCTGTTCACTCAGAGATTCTTCATCTCTCTAATAGTGTTGCAGCTAACGATTATTGTCATCGTCGATTAATCTGTCGATTATTTTCTTGATGAATTGAGTAATTGTTTCAGCAATACAATGCCAAAAAAAGTAAAACAATGTTAATGAGTGTTTCCCCAAAACCCACAAATATGTCCTCAAATGCCTTGGTTATACCACACATGTAAAATCTTCTGAATTCTGAGGTAGTTTCCTTAGAAAATGACACAAACCAGGCGATTAATTAAATAGTAGACAGTTAGTTAATTTGTGTTGCAGTAAAACATTCACAAATCCTCAGTTAAACCCTAAGAGCATCCATAAGCATAATATGGTCAGAACTACAGCATTAGAGTGAACAAACCCCTTTTCATCTACCAGAACTCTGCTGAGGAAATCGGCTAACCTCCTGTTTGATGGGGATACTTCAAATTATTTATGACACCACAAGATTACTCCTTGCACAAAATGGCTGCAGCTGTGAAATGAGCGGTTTGTTTTCAAGGATGTGCTTTTTTGGATGATCAGATCATTCATATCCACCAGATGCATAAAGACTGCTGACTGATGTATAAAATTATCTGTTTGTGTTTGAAGCATATTCCTATCTATCTAGTTGTGCATATCACTTTACTGAAACTTGTGGATTGTTGGAATGAATGGGATGAAGTAACATGTCTCAGAAGGATATCTTGTGTACTCTTTAGGAAGATCAAGTGAAGGGGGAGTCAGAGTGCAGCAAGCTGGATCAGACCCTGAAGATCCTGGAGAAGAAAGCCAGGGTCCACGAAGAAAATATCCAGACCATGAAGAATGAGCTCACTGCCAAAGAAGAGGAGATTCAGGTACAGCTTTAAATTCCAACTGTTTGCAGTCAGTGTAAGCTTTTCACCCCCCCAGTAATGATTGGTCAGTCATCTCTTGTCAGACATAGATACCATGTAAGCTATGCTAAGCTAACCAGTGATGTGTGATTGGAAGCGAATCCCAATGAATGTTATTCTAATTAACGGCATCCCTGGTCCATTAGAATGGTGCAAACCAAGGTCCGTTATTGAGTCATACCTTGCTTCTTGTGCTTTGGAATTCAGGAATACATAGAGAAGGCCAAAGAAATCAGCCCAGAGCGGCAAACGGTAGACCGGAGCACAAAAAGTCTCGACACAGAGATCACACGCCTGCGACAGAAAATCACCGCGCAGGAGCGTAGCCATGGAGACAAGGAGAAAGTAATCAGGTAAGTGGTCAGGTGCAGTTGGTTCATCTGTGACAAGATATGTGATAACCCATTGATTTCTCTCCATCCATTTCAAATCTCTGCATCTCTCAATATGACTCATAGCAAGCAAACAGTTTATGTCATAATTTAAATAGATACCAAATAGAGACGATCTTATCTCAGCCAAACACACACATATCTTATCTATGTTTTTCTCTTCAGAAATTATGCTGAAGCTCATGAAAATTACAAGAGTAAATCCAGCCAGCTCAGGGATTTGAAGAAGTTCATTGATCGCCTGGATAACATCATGACCGACAGACAAGCTCGTTACAAAACTCTTCGAAGGTATGACTTTTACAAAAAAAAGACTGTCAATATGAGTGCACCATGTAGAGACCACTTTGCAGACCATGTTTATGCATGACATCTATACCAACTATACGCTCATAGAAAAATTCCCTTTTAAAGTTGCATGAGTAACTTTTGAATATGGCATACTCAGGGTTGTGTTCTTGTTGCAGGTCACTCTCTGTGAGGTGCAAGCTGTATTTCAACAACTTCCTCATAAAACTGCAGTGCTGTGGCTCCATGAAATTTGACCACAACAACGAAACCCTCTCAATATCAGTATGTTTCTCTGTAATCTCTTTTACTTTACTAGCCCAAGCAGTTATGGTAATACTAATGTCGCCTGTAATAATAGATAACAGTTGATTTTCATGTAAATAGCTGATGTAGGATGATTAGTTATTAACAGATTTTTAACACTGTATCGCTCTCTCTCTCTCTCTCTCTCTCTCTCTCTGTGTGTGTGTGTGTGTGTGTGTGCATGTGTGTGCGCGCCTGACAGGTGAAACCCCCAGGTCAGGAGAATGACAGTGTGAGTGACATGCGGTCTCTGTCAGGTGGGGAGCGCTCCTTCTCCACCGTCTGCTTCATCCTGTCGCTCTGGGAGATCACGGAGTCGCCCTTCCGCTGTCTGGACGAGTTCGATGTCTACATGGTGAGCCACTCCAGAGAGGTCACTTGGGCAAGAGCTCGGCCTGTCCTGATCTGCAGTTGATGAGTCATCCAGTACTTTTGCACATGGAGTTTTTTCATTTGTCTAAATCAATACAACCCAACAACAATTTGACTGATATCAAGTTAAAAAAATATAAATATATTTCTGTAAATTCTTCAAAAAAGAACTTTGCATCTGAACCCTTCATATGGAACAGCAAGAAAGGACTGAAGGGGATTTCAGTTTCAGTTTTCATTCCTTCCTGGGTAATAGTCAGTTAGCTTTCAGTGCTATCCGGCCTTATCTGATAGAAATGTCTTAGTTCCTGTGTGGTGGCAGACAGGTTTATCTGACATGCGTACAGAGAGTTACAGATGAACTGAGCGTGCTCAGACCTGCTCCATTTCATGCTGGAGTTGGTAGACTGGAGCACACTCTTGTGGTTACAACTTGTGGAGCTACACCTCTGCAATTTGTGTGTGTGTGTGGATATGAATATGTTCCATGTGTTGAGTTTATATCTAAGACATTATTTTTTCTGGATGTTTCAATGAAGGATATGCACAATCGCCGAATCTCACTGGACCTGCTTCTAGAACTTTCTGAGCGTCAGCATCTGCGCCAGTTCATCTTCATTACACCCCAAACCACCAGGTAAACATCAGCATCAATAGCCTCCATTACACCCCAAACCACCAGGTAAACATCAGCATCAATAGCCTCTATTGAGGCCAAGACCAACTGATCAGTTATAACTGATCATCTTCCACTTCATAAACCGCTAAACATTTGATAGCCAGATATTTTATTCGGGATTTGTATCTCCTCTGTGTCTCTCAATGTTGGCCCCTGCTGGTCAAAGTGAAAAATACGTCTTCTGATCACTTGGTGATAAATTTGTAGTGTTAAAAAAAAACAACATTATTTTATGAAGCCTTCGAAGGGTCATGGGGATTTTTCCCCCCCAAGAACTGGTTTCCACACATACATGTTGTATTCCTTGGCAATACTTTTGCATTTCCTTGCAGTACTTTTGCATAACCTCCAGCACCTAGCACACAGGTATTGTGAGTGAGGTGGTAATGCAACAATACTGTTATGGATAGCAAAACTATTTTGATGTAATGCAAAGGTATTTAGAGAGAATGCAAATATGTATTATTTAAATATGGAACCCTTAGGGGGTTCCATAGTATTTTCCTGGTTCAAGTGTACTGTGCTTTTATGACTAACAACCAAAGCATTGTTATCAGACAGATTACCTTGCTCAAACTCAAAATAAGGAAAGGATGCATCTCTGCATAGACTAGTGCTTATTATTTATTAACACTGTATGTAATAGTTTTTTCATATGACTGAAAGTAATGACTTGTGATAATTAATGAATGAATTTCTGTGTTATTTTCCCTTTTAGCAATCTCCCCAAAAGTGATCACATCAAAATCCACCAACTGGAGGACCCGGAGAGAGACCGCATCCAAGAGGAGGAAGCAACACCAAGGCGCCAGAGTTGAGAATGAAAGAGAATAAATGAGCATGAATACTGTTTTTATACCGCAGACAGGATGATGGGCTCTCATGTGATGGCGGAGAGGTAACACTGGCATGAGAAGCCGAGAAGTTGGCTGCCCAGTGGAAAACTGACCAACACAGTTGCCCATTACAGGGACATTTATCTCCAGTGCAGCTTATTTCTGTACATGGTTTGTGTCAGGGGTCTTAAGGAAATGTTAACCTTTTAAAAAGACATTTTTTACTTTATTTTTATAATTGAATAATTTTACGAATAGTTTTTATTGTTAATGTATGAAGCTAGTTTTAATTTAACTGGACCAATTTTATTATTGTTTGTTTGTTTGTTTGTGTGTGTGTGTGTGTGCGTGTGTGTGTGTGTGTGTGTGTGTGTGTGTGTGTGTGTTCTGCTAAAGGACTGTAATTGTATGTGAGAAATGCTATGGCCTGCTGCTAGTCATCCTTGTGCCTTTTTTGGGGATTTGACTGTAGTGCTGGTTTGGAAGAAAAGACAATAAAGCACAAGGCACAGCGTCACCCTGTGGAAGAGTTGATATGCTGTTGCCAGTTCCTGCCTCTTGTTTCACTGTTTATTTTTTCACTGCAAAATAAAGATGGATGCCTCAGATCACTGAAATATCCCCGTGGATATGCTTTTTTTTTTATTGATTTTTAACCACAATGTAATTAGTGCAATCATGACATTTGTTACATCTGGAATTAAACACATGCCACATATAAAAACAGGAATATAGGTCTGACACTGTTAAATTACTCACTTGCTTCAATTTGGTATTTCCTTTATGTATTAAGTACAAATATTTACAGGGCAAAATACACTGTAACCAGCAAGAGTTGGAGATTGTACAAACGGCCTGTGTTTTTTTTTTGTCCTTTTTTTTTCTTTTTATTCATTTTTTTGCTCAGGAGGGTTTGTTTATGTGTGTCTGTGGGATGCAGCATCCAAGGGTAAGTAGTACTGGAATGATCAGTGCAGGGTAGAGCTAGCAGGCTCTCCAGGCACTACCAGTAGAACAGGTCACTGGCCTGTCACATGAGAATAGCTTTTAACAAATACATTTAATCCCCATAATCCAATTAGCCTTGGTTTGCTAGTAATCATTTCCATCTAATGATTATTTATCGTCTTTTCTCCAGAAGAGGATGCTGCATCCTGGCCAGACCTGTTCTTAAGATACTTAGTGTGTTGGTCTTCGGGATGTAAACTTGAATTAAAAAGGTATCTCTTTACAAAAAACGAGTCAATAAAAATGCAGTGCACTTCGAGTAAACCTGTGTACCAAACACATTGGGAGGGGCTTGTCTTCATTTACACAAAGTGGGGAAACTTGAGCACTTGTGGGGCCCTTTACCGAACCGGGGAATACTTGTAGCATATTGCCCTTTTCATCTGAAACACTACTTGCGGTAAAAACACAAATAGGGAATGCAACCACACTGGACATGCTCACATCAATGTGATATAAAAACCAAAATCTCTGGTAACAAAAAGTAATGTGCTGCCCTTCATGTTTCACTATGTTCTTCACCCTATTTTTGAGCAGGACTTCTGAAAGTAAACATTTTGCTAGCTTGAGACGGAGACGGACCTGTTCCAGACGTTTTTTTATCTTTCAGGATGGAGGACCCCCCCCCCAGCAGGGGAGAGCTCTCCATCCCTTCTGCAGCTCAATGCATAGACTGATGCGACATTTAAACACGTTAGCGTGATCAAGAACATCCCTAGGGGCAAGGGTTCAAAAGTGTGCGAAGGAAGGGGCCACAGACAAACATACATATTAGTAAGGAGACATGCTTGCACAGGAATGTGAGTAGTGTATGAATGGATCACAAGTGAACATCCCACACAGGCAAAATGATGTCCAAGGGCTTTTTTAGTCCTCTTTTACTCTGACAGAGGCTAAAATGGAGGCCTAACCTGAACACGGCACATGCATGCACTAGTGACATTTAGATTTCTGTGGTCTGAACATACTGGGAGGGACTCCCTGTTTGCCCTTGGGCTATCTGATAATTGCTTTTATCTCTTGTTTTATTGATATAACTGGTGGTGTTACGACTAGTATTCATATTTTATTATCATGGGGATATTTTCTCCTTTTGACAACTATTTAGAACAGAAAAAACAGGCTTGTAGGTCAAGCATGACTGTACTGTAAAAACATAAACCTATGGCGCACTGCACTCAACCACATTCTAATGATAAAATGGGAGGATATGAAATAATCTAATTTGCACACTTTACAATTTATTTCATTATATATTCATTTTTATAAGTATATGTGTGTATATAGCTTATTTGTAGCAGGTGACATTCTCATGCATATATAGATTTATTTATTCAACCAGAAGAAGCAAGTTCGTTGAGAAAAGTAGTCCCGAATTTTTTTTTTCTTTCTTTTCTTTGATCCAGTGGAGATTGTAGAGGGTGGATGAAAGAGTAAAAGGTTTTTTTTCCCAGTCCTGGCAGCTGAGATGCAGAGAGAGAGAGAGAGATGGTTACGGCAGGAGGCTCGCTCACTTCTGCATGTCACACTGCAAGAGCAGCACAATGGACGGGTCGCTCTTGGCCGCCTCCTTGAACTCATCCAGCGAGATCTGGTCGTCGTTGTTCTTGTCCATCTTGCTGAAGATCCTGTCTACCCGCTGCTCTGGGGTCAGCCCGTCCTCATTCATCTTCATCATGATCACAGTGCCCACCATCTTATAGATGGCCTACACGCACACACACACACGCACACGTACAAACACACACACAGGTGTTTAGGTGAGAAAGGTAAATACACAGTCTGTAAAAACATCACTCGGTTATAACTCAAATCAGATGCAATACATGGCCCGCTGAGGAACATAGAACTTTAAGGGAGTGAATGTACTTGCCAAGTGTGACTTAAAGTGTGTGTCAAAAAAACTCTGCACACTCTGCAGGTTATCAATGTGTGTGAATTGGGAGACATGCCCCCAGTGGAGAAGCAGGTGGCTACTAAGGAAAGCACTGACATTTTGACAGGATTGTCCTTGTGTGTGTCCTTACAGAATAACCATCTGTTCCTACTACAGGAGTGCCGGGGACACTGGATAGCCCGGTAGCATCGGCAGATCGTGATTTGTTACCTGTTATAGAAGCGAGCTCTGTCCAGCATGAAACTCAGTCTATGATCAATATGCAGTTGCGGCTAAATATAGTTCTGTTTTGTATCAACAGAGCTAATTGTTCATGTCTGATGTGAACGTGAACCTTTCAGAGCATCACATGTTCAGAGAGGAAAGTCTTCGATGAAGCAATGAGAGACATCTCAATTCAGTTTTATTTATAGCACCATGACATGTGGATACGTCTCAGCTTGAACTTGAGCTAATCTCTGATATTTGATCCATACCTCAATGATCTCCAGCATTTCCACCCTAGTGATCTTGCCATCCCCATCCAGATCGTACATGTTGAAGGCCCAGTTGAGTTTCTGCTCGAAGCTGCCTCGGGATGTGATGGACAGTGCGCAGATGAACTCTCGAAAGTCAATGGTCCCATCGCTATTCTTGTCAAAGGTTCTAAATGCATGTTGTGCAAATTTTGAGGCATCACCATATGGGAAGAACTGCAAGAAAGAGATTGGGCCAAAAACAAATAGAGATGGTGTATGAGAAAGAGAGATAGATGAGAGAGATATTTTAAAGATATTTGGCAAGAGTGAGAGGCTAAGAAAAGGGGAAAGCTAAAGCTTGCGATGAGAGACATATGTGATCTTTCCACTACAGTTAATATTTATTTCCATGATTCATCATTACACTAAACTTGCCCTGTTCTCCATCCAGAGTGTGGACCAATTCCTTTAATTTCATCTCTCTGCTCCATCTGTTTCAGCTATACAACATGACAACATGCTGCATGTTTGCTATAAATAGCAGCCTATTAATAGCACAATCTGGTGTGAATGATTAAATGAACCACATCTGAATGTGTTCAGTCTTCATTACATTCAAGGAAATTGATAATGATGATTTAATGTAACTACAAAACCATCTTGCCTCAAGTCATTTGAGCAAGAAGAACCATCTAGCCTGAAGTAATTTCATTATGGCAACACATGTGGTCTGAAAACCTCCAAGCCAAGTCATACAAAGTGCCTGTCTACAAATGAGCGAAATGAACAAACCAAATTATTTCCATTTATTCACTAAGCCCAAACAACTGTTTTCTTTACCCCCAAACATTAGTCCTGGCATCTGTGAAATATTAATAGCATCAGCCTCTTTCTATAGTCACATCATCATCAGTGCATCACTCCCACCAAGAGAGTAACAGTCATGCCCAGGGCCATGCTTGCCACTTCCAACCATTGAACATTAGCCACGTCAAGACTGTTCATTTAATGATTTTATTATTTGACTATTTGTTATTTTGTACAGTGCATTGGGACCATGATTTATGGTGTTTTTGCAATCATCTCACAGGTGTGTGAGGGCCCTTACCTTGACGTAGAGCTGCTGGAACTCGTCCAGGTTGAGGCGGCCGCTGGGGCAGTCCTTGAGGAAGCCCTTGTACCACTGCTTGAGCTCGTGCTCATTAAACTCTGTATTCTTCACCAGGTCCTCCATCACCTCTGGGGTCAGCTTGCTGTTCTGCTTGCCCATTGTGAGTTCTGCCAGAGAAAAATTGAGGTTGCTCAATGTCTTGTTCTCATTTTGACTTTTAATTTTAAGTCTTGGGAAGTAATAAAATATGAGGCTGGAAAATTCACCCTTTAAAACAATTTTCAGGGAACATTGTGAATAAAGTATTCAATTATTATTAATTAATATTCATTATACACTAAAAACACTTTAAATACATTAGTATCTGGGTTTAGTAGATCCTGCTATTACTGATTTAGATGGTAGACATAATTGATTGAAAAGGTTTTTGTTTTAGCTTTTTATAGTCATTGATTTCTGAGTTGCCAGCTGTTAGTTGTTCCTCAGCCTCTAGACGAGCCACAGACATTGTCCATGATGACAACAGGCAGGGTAGTTCCATTATGCTTTGCACGTAATCAACAGTCTCTATGGAACTATAATCTCAAAACAGCCACTGAATGACTCTGACGAGAAAAGTCATACAGTCACATAGCATTGGTACCATAACAATATGTCTTTACATCAGAGCGGTCTAGTTTTGTGCCCTGTTTGTGGCCTAGATGTTTGGTTTTTTTGGTCTATTTGTGTCGTCCAATCCCTTAAAGTGCTTGTGCTGGCAAAAACAGGCATGGTGGTTGTAGGCATTCCCACAATGCTCTGAATGTTTGACCTGAGGCTTCCACCTGAGCATGACCAGCAACCCAGAAACACACCTTGGCACAGAAACTATGTTGATGAAATGTCCAAGGAGGCCATCTGAGACAATGAGATGGCGGGCTATTTCTGTGAATAGCACACTGTGGCATTTAGCATTGCTGTTTTGCACTTACTTGTTAAAAGATATTAAGTGGCCAAGCTATTTGTGGAAAATGGGATGAAAAAATTGATTTGTTAGGATGATATTCAGAGATGTATTGGGACAATGCTGTAAATGATTTTAAGGACCCCGAACAGCAAGCTATCAAAATGCCACCCATCAATCCAATCAATCTGATCCACACCTAGTTTTGTGCCAGATTGACCATGGGAATTTGCCATGTGTGTCAGATGCCTCCATGTGCAGAGTGCTCTATGCAGTGAGACTCAGACATCATCAGTGCTTCAGTCATGAGGAGTCTGCAGTAACATGTGACCCCTCACCACCATAGCCCACTTAAAGTAACACTCCCCAGTACTGCACCCATCCTCCTTCTCCTGGCTCTGTGGAGGATGGCTGCACACCTCATAAGACCAAACAATTCATCTATGCACAAGGCTCACATATAGCTAAGGTGTGAATTATTCTCGACTTAAAAACACCTCGAATTGCTGCATGGGATAGCATCTGAGGATATGACATGCGTAGTGTGTAGCGATTGCCTCTTTTTGTTACAAACGAAAACAAAAACATTATTCGACAATTTCAACTATGATTTTTAAAAATGTTTTGTCTTTGACGGAAAATCCATTTATTACTGAGCTCAACTGTTCAATTTAACATCTAACCAAAAATACCACATTTCAGACGGCCAATGCGCTGCGCAAAATTAATTGCGTAAAATGGGAGACTTAAACATCGACCGTCAATGAAAATTCTATCCCCATTTGTGGGCTACATGACAATAATTAGCCTAAAGCAGACATGATTTTCCAATCTATTCTGTTGACAAAAGATTCAGACTGTTATGTAACGAGTGTCCCCTCAATCTTGGGCAACCGTTTAGAATGACCTTGGGAGCAGAAAACATCAAGGAGTAGGAATGTCATTCCGACACAATATAAGAAAACAACTAAACGTGGCTACATGGGTTAATTCATGGAATGAAATGGTGGATTAGTTATCATACGATCAGTGTTGCTTTGCAGCTACATCAAATCCGACTATTCACCTAAAATAAATCGCAATTAAGTGAATTAAGTGAAATAGTGCTCAACGAGAGGCTTTTCAGTCTAGCTCAGAATGGGGTAAATTAGGCAGAATTGCAGTTCTGTGCATTCCACCAGAGCGTGCAGAAAAACGCAGTCCGGTTTTGTCTGCACTGAACTTATACACCACACCGCCTGCTAATCAACGGTTCCTTTGGAGACACATCTGTACACATCTGTTACATAAAACCAATATTTATGTCTCATAAACCGGGCACAATACATACATGCGCCACCGCATCTAGGCAGTGGCAGTACATAAGAGTTGCGCTTTCCTTCAGCGGTTATTTCACATGAATATTAAATATTTACCAATAATAATCGTATCAATGCATTATGGTTCACAAACGAAGACTGGTGATCATGTCACTGCCATCCATGTGCTAAATTACTCCGTTATGTACCGCATAAGAATACGCATGCACTAACACACACAGCGATTGAAATCATTACATTTGACCTAATATGAGTGCTGTAGCCTACAAAATACAATTAAGAGTACAAGATTACCTTAATTGCTATTAAGGCAGGCACATGCAATGTTTTTCCAGAGCCGACACGACGACTAACGGCTCCCTCTTACCTTATGATGGATCTTGGAGAGGCTTGCGGAGGTCAGCCCTGGCGGGTATCAAAGTGATTAAAAAGCGTTAATTGTATTGAGTCCCGATTTTCTAGACCAGATTGTTTGGCCTTGGTGTAAAATGGGGGACTTCACTGACACGCAGTAGGGACCGTTCCCACTCGCGTCTTAAGAGCTCGGGCTATGCGACGCTAGACATGCGGCGTCATACAGTGTGAGCATCACGCAAGGGAAGAGCCAGAGGAGCCTCGGTGGCAACAGGACTCCAGCGATGCACGACGGGGCTTGGATACTATAGTGTGTACGTGAACTCTAACACTACGCCTCCCTTAAAGCATTTCATATGTCAAACCATGTAGAAATCTGATCGCTGTGATATGCATTTGTTGCCCAGGCTGTAACATAGAATGGCGTGGTGAGGTAGGGAGGTGCCATCAGCGTCAGAGCTTGTGGTAGGTAAATCACTGAGGACTGTGGTTTAAAGCAGGATGCCGCAGTCAAGTCCTCGATTTTCTGATCATTGTAGTGGCATGGACAGGCCATCACTGAGCTTCTTGCTTCTTGGAAAATAAATACATGACATCTAGCAGAAGCCCACCAGACATTGCTAGTTTCCATGACAAATACCCAAGGCAAAGCTCCACTCTAGATTAAGATAAACTTTCTGTGTTAAATACGTCATTAGCTCCCTCTTATGTGATTCTCAGGCACTGCCAATGGACAGTGCACATCTAGGAAACCAGGCCACTACAAAGAACATGTTTTGAAGGCACTTATTTGCCATTTACCTCAACCTATTTCTAATTAATGAATGTTTCTTCTTTCATTTTTTTTTCAATTTGGGATCCACTTTACATTCTTGGAATCTTATCCTAGTGATCCCTTTGTATAGAGCAATACTCATCTTCTTCATGTAGAAGTGTCTTTAACACATCTTTGGTGTTCTTCCCCTCATATTTGTCCTGCGAGCCAGGAAATGTCAGAGGGAACCCAGCAGAGCTTTGATTAATTATGGTAATGAAGCAGGGGATCCATGAAGCACTTGGTGCTAAAGATAGCTGGCAGTAAGTATGGGAGACGGCAAGCCTCCGTCAGAAAAATATAGCTGTGCAGATTGATAAGGAAGAGGTGCATGCAAGGACTGAGTACCAAAGAGAGGCTTCACTCTTTGCCTGTGTCTTTAGGCCAGAAGAGAGTTATCAGATCACATCATGATATTTTATCTTTTAATTAATAGAGTAAATAAACCAAACCTTTTGGTTCATTCTAGTGGAACATTGGAATGATGAATTGAAATTAATTGAAACACTTTAAAAGGTTGAAAGGTGAAAAAAGTCCAAAGTCAGTTGCAGATCAATGCATATTTTCTGATCAAAGTAGTCCCATCTGTTTTAATTGTGGCATGCATAGTAATTTATTTAAATAAGATGTTTCTCTAGAGGCACATAAAAAGAGCATCAAATCACATCTTTTATAATATTCCTTTATGAGATTAGGTGTTTGATGTGCATATTGGTTCTCTGAAAATGGTTGGAGAATTGCACACATATAAACAAGAACAGCAGAAATCAGAGAGAACCTGAGAGAACAGCCAATAGGAACTTCAGGTGTAACTGACATGATTGTATGCTGGTTGTATTAGTCACCAATAGGTCTGGAAACTGATTTAAAAAATCCAGTATGATAACAATCTATTACTGAAATTACCTAGTTCCGGTAATGCAGTTCACACTCACTTAATACAGTAGACTAAGACAAAACACTCTCTCACACACACACACACACACACACACACACACACACACACACACACACACACACACACACACACACACACACTCCTTGCACACATAAATAAGAGATTGAGGAATGTCCACAGAATTACAATGCTATTATTAGACCACCATGTTGACTCTTAAAAATTAGGATGATGCTTTGGTCAGTGTCACCATGTGAAATTACACTGCATAAAGCTTCTGCCAACAACTGCATGCCAACTCAAGAACTGCTACACAGTGGCTTCCTCTTACTGTACACAGTGGCTTCCTTTTACTGATATCTATCTGGTCTATGTGCTCATTAAGGACCTGTTATGCATAGTTTATGCATGTGTCAGATTATTATTCTATGCAGAGTCGTTTTGATATACTTTTGTGGCCCACAATTTTAAACTAACCATAATGAGAGAAAGTGGCAGATTACTGCCGTGGGTGTAGAGGGACTAAGGCTGCCTGGCAGGGAGTGAGAGGGGGCAGCTCCCAAGATGGCCACGGGTCAGCGGATCAGAAGCGACTCTGCTTCAGTTTGTCGATGTGATAGCACAGTTTGAGTGCCGGCCCCAGCTTCAAGCCCAAGTACTTCATGATCATGTCACTCTTCAGCAGGAGCAAGGCGTTCCCATCAATCTCCTGCAAATTACAAGACCAAGACAAACATTTCCAGAACGAATTAGCGGCAATAAGCAGCCGAGCACCAAATGTAATTAGCATTAGACTGTAATTAGCATCAGGGCTTTCTAAAAGTGTCAGTGTAAATGTGGGAAGCTCTGCTTAATTAAGTAATGGGGTCAGCACTTATTAGGATGTTTTCACAAAATATCTCATAGCAAGGGGATGACTCAGATGTCAAATAGCCTGTGAGAGTATGTTTTACTTGTTTCTTTTCAAATAAGTACACTGGGAGGATATTGGAAAACTTAAAGATGCAGTCCATGATTATACACTAAATACACTTTTTGTCAAATTCAGCTAAATGTTCCTCACTGTCCTTTCTCAAATATCTCAAATAAAATCTTCTTTTCTTTCTTTCTTTGCCAGAATCGCAGACTGAATCTGAATCTTTAAGAAGTGCCAGTATTTCCTCTAATCAAAACGTCAGTATTGAGCACAGTGGGGGATATTCAACTCATGGTGAGCACACTGAGGGCTCTGTGCTGTGTGTGTGTGCTGTGCTGTCTTTGGTCATGTGGCAGAAGGTTTGTGAAGCATACATGCTTCCTGAACACGTCTATATGTGGTCCCAGAGCCTGGGCGTCTGCCTCCTTGATGAACCAGATGACGTCATCCACACTCCAGGTTGAGGGGTCCTTACTGAGGGGTCGCTTTGGAGGATCCTGGGAGTCTGGAGGGGTGAAGGGGGGATGGACAGCAGTTTTTCAAGGGAACATCATGGGAACATGCTGGGTTGGTTTGAGGGAACATTTAATTACACTCAAATTTAATTAAGACTAAAATATATTCTATATATTCCATTCTGTCTATCTTGTGTAGTAATTATATACTCATATATATATACATATATATATAGTAGAAGTATATAATTATATATAAAATTATAAATATATATATATATATATATATATATATATATATATATATATATATATTATATTATATATATATATATATATAATGGGTATAGAAATTATACATCATGCACTATATTGTTTAAAAATGTTGAAATTAGACATCAACGTTATGTGGGCTTTTTTTCACCCTGCCTCTTTAGATTGCCACACAACGACAGTGATGATCTCTCCCTCAAACACCTCTACAGGAGTTGGCTATCACGTCAAACGCCTGCCTGTCCTACCTGCTCTGTTCCCCTCCATGAAGCTGCTTGGGCTGGTGCTGTGCCCACAGTGGGTGCTGCCAGGGGCCGCGTGGTGCTGCTGGCAGGAGCGGAAGCTGCTGTACGCGGGCTTAGACGGATAGGGCGAGTTCATGCAGTTGAAGGCCGAGTCGCTGGGGTCCACAGAGTAGCGCTGAAGCTCGGCGGCATCAGACAGGTAGTCACTCTGCATAGGGCCCTCACCTACAGTACAGGGCAGCAAGTAGCAGAACTCTACAGTATTAAAAATAGAGGGCTTAACTAATGCAAATGTAATAAATGTACACTCTACAAATGTGCTGAAAATAACACAGTTTGTGTTGTTTCTAACACAAGAGTGTATGAGTGTATGTATATGTATATGTATATACAAATGTGTATTTGTATTACTTACAAGTAATCTGAATGGGACCATGGTAGTCAATGTGTACATTGTGCTCTAAGTATTAGCTTTTTGTTAGTAATATAAAAGTTTGCAAGCCCATAATTTCAGCCTCGTGTTTGGCAGGGCATACACTGCAGTTTTTATAGGTAAGGACTGGCCCAGAATT
The DNA here is from genome assembly GCF_018492685.1 of Alosa sapidissima. Classification (NCBI taxonomy): domain Eukaryota; kingdom Metazoa; phylum Chordata; class Actinopteri; order Clupeiformes; family Clupeidae; genus Alosa; species Alosa sapidissima. The sequence continues at coordinate 14,095,326 of NC_055975.1, forward strand.
GAGACTGTGCCATTGTTGCTGACAGAGCAGGCACAAGGTATTCTGTGACTCTCACAAATTCATTCAGGAGCATAATGGTAAATAAAGAGTCTGGCTGGTACACAGCAATCAGTAAATGAGGAAATACACTGTCCAAAAGTGCATCACTGTTTCAAGGTTGTAAACACCTGTTTTGTGAGTTGTTATGCTATGAGTTCAGCTCCTGGTGCCAATGCTTTGGGGTGCACAAGGACTCCTACCAGCTAGGTGAATACCCCTGTGGTAAAGCATCTGTACAATTTACCCCCAAGGAGGTATGGTGGTAGTTCCTATTGTAGCAGCATCTGCCCAAGACTAATAGCACAGACTCCCATAGTTTCAAGTGAATTCACAGCATACCATTTGCTTTTGCATTTGCCTTTGATATGAAGGTTGTAGCAGTATAGGAGCCAAATTAAACTAAATTAAACCAGTAGACTATGCTATTGATATTAATTCAGCATTTAAGGCAATGTTTTGTGTAATATGTATGTCTATGTTTTGTAATGAATGTGTATGGTGTTGGTTTGTACAAAAATGTCCTCGGGGTAAATGTGTGTACATTTTGCCTTCAACGGACTGCCTACAGATGCAAAACAAATTTCTGTGAAAACTGATAGTAAAGTTGTATCAAAGCGTATCGTATCATATCACATCATATCCAGGGGTGTATCATATCACATAATATTGTATTGTATCATATAGCCTTTGATTATAAGACTATAAGACAATTCACCCAAAACACTATACTAAGAGTACTGTCTACTGTCAACTATCTTACTTAGAGTAGTATCTTGATAGAAGCACAGGGTAGGGTTATCAGAAAAAGTCTATGTGAACAGGTCAGACCATGTGGTGTATGAGCTCTGTGGTCAACCACGAGGGTGCACACTACCCACCTGACAGTGGCATGGTGTCAGTTTGGTACGAGGGCCCGTTGTGCTGAGTGACGGGCTGGTCGCTGAAGAGGTTCTCACAGTGCAGGCTGCGGCAGAGCTTCTTGAGGAAGCGCAGCACGTAGCCCACGCTGTTCACCACCGGCAGGCTCAGCAGGTGCTGCTTCCCATCGAACGTGGCTGCGGACAGACCACAGAGAGCGTCAGCTGACCCTACCGGCTGCCTTACTCGCCCATAATGTATAACAATGTCAAACAGAGGCAAGCATAAAACTGAGTTAGATGATGTGAACGTGGAAATGAATTCCAATACACATATGATTCACTTGAAACTATCCTGTATGGACAGTTTATTTTTGTTACAGAAATAAAAGTAAGGAAAAGGGGAAAAAAAAGCAACCAAATATGAGGAGCACCGAAATGCAGAACAAGGATTGATCTCAAAGGTAGATAATCAGATCTCCCACCTGAGATCTTCTCTCCCCCGTAGCCCTGGGTGAGCAGGGTGAAGACGGCCTTCTGCTGAAAGGCACAGTCGATGCAGCCCTGCACGGCTTGCTGGAGCACCACAGACGGCCGATCCGGCCCAAAGTGATCGGGCAGCTGCTGCACCTTCTTCCGGTCCAAGTTGGGCCCCACATGAGCCTGCTTGTTTATGTAGATGCACACTGCACAGAAGATCAATAGGGATTGATGTTTTGTGTCCTTTGAATAGTTCAGAACAGAAACCGGACAGAAATCCCACAACATCCTCCAATACTCCACACCATTTGCTGTGTTATGATAGCTAAATCTATTATAATGCATGGAATATGGTAAATATTTCATAAAATCAATTATATATAAATGTTTTAATGCAAGTATTGTGGTAAGTGGATCAAATAAGTAGATGTTTGCAGTTTGAACAGTTAAGCTACCTTTGTTGATCTCAGAAAAAATGGTATAGGACAGGACATTTAGAAATTGCTTGTGTCTGATAATGGTAGTGGTGGAAGCTGCATGAATATGTTTTGATGAAAGCTGCAAGTTGGTTTATGAAATAATCAATGACTGACCCCTGGATCCCTGTGTGCATCATATTGGCAGTGTAATGAAATTGGCTTTCTTTGCTCTGGTGTGACCGAGCAACCCTTACTGGCCATGAGCTACACTATAGAATTTGTATGTCAGCAGCGTTCAGCTCAGCCATTCACATATAGAGGACTGGGTAGTCTGCACTGCCTGAAACCTCCACAGACACCATCCCCTACCAATGAACACCTGGACAGTCTGTTTTATCTGTCAGTTTCTGGGCAGTGTGCCTTCTCTCTGTGCCCATGGGCGGTGGCGTGGAGGAGACTTGGCGTACCTGTGAGCTCCTGGTCAGTGGATGAGTGGGGGACGGTGGCCGCGTCCTGGGGGATGGAGCTCATGTCCGGCTCAGGTGTGCTGCTGGGCGGGGAGATGGCCAGAGGAGTCATCAGCATCCTGGGCTTAAGCTGTGGGGCAGGGGAGTGGAGGGAGATCACCATTATAGTCCTGGCTGTGCTTAACTAAGTCTAGAAGATGACTGTCATTTTCCTCTCACTAATGGATGTAATTGAAAGAATGATAAGGCAGATGGCTCTGTGTGTGATGACTGATTCACTGGCCTGTTTGGAAGAAGATATGGAAATGACAGATCAATTGTGATAGGACAGTTGTGAGTCACAAACAGAAAATCATCTGAATGGGCAGTATTATAGTATTATTATCTTACTCTTACATTCTTATCAACTGTCTTACGACTTCAAATTCTTTCTCAATATTACTGTACACAGCTGTTCAGTAGAGCTCCTTCTTATACCAGACAATAAGGAGCGGCTCCAACTATGTCAAGAGGAGTTACGTGTCAAACTCAAGGAGCACAGAAAGGTTTGTTTATGCCAATTCTATTATTTATGAATCATCATAAAGCCAATAAAGATGGCTGATAGTTTCAAATAACAAATAACTGAGCAAAATAAAAATATTTCCATTTTTTCCCTGGGTCTACAACTGAAAGCCTTTTCCTGTAAGCCTTTAGTAAATCAGACTGCAAATGTACTATTATGACAAATACAGAAGAATACTTAGCAATCACATTATGGTGATTCAGAGGAATACACACTATCAGTCCCAGCCAAGACAGGCTGCAAGAAAACTAGATATCAGTCTCAAAATTAACCATGTGAGAAGCATCAGAGACACAATGCAGGGCTTTCTTTGAAATTGAACACCAGTGATACTTTCAGTAAAATGACAATAGTCAATCTAGACCTTAAATGGCATTTGTGACAGAGTGTCAATAATTTTTTTGTGAGTGAAGCCCTGTAAATGAAATGGGATATGATCTCATGGTAATACCTTCTTTCACTATTTAATTGCATCTTGAGAGAGAGAGTGAAAGAAATCCACTCATTGCACCACATGATCATATATGCAGTAAGAGTGGAGGAAATGAGAGAATAATGCAAATCACTTGGCAGTAAATGATGGCATTAATCTATTTGATAGTGACACTGTATATAATGAAAATTTCTGCCGCAAGCACACACTGGCTGATTGCCAGCAACTCTGTTATGAGCTTTACCAAATGGCATACTCAAAGCCTAGCACTGTGCAAACCTATGTCTATCAAACATTTCATTTTGTGGATGGAAATTTCAAAATAGATTCACAAAATGGTTTCTCTCTATGCAGATGTATTATACATTCCAAATATCATGGTATGTGTGCTCTGCTATTTAGAGATAGCTATATTCTAAACAATGACAGACCAACTAGGAGGTCTGTAATTATACAGTCATGATGTAGCTATTCATGAATAGACACATATTGTTACAAAGGAGAACTCCACACAGCATATGTTTAATGAGACGGGAGATCCCCACATCTTATCTCTACACACTGACCTTGAATCCTGGTTTTCTTCCCCTTTTCTTGGGCACTTTCAGAGGAGGAAGCACCTCTGGGTAGTGGTTGGGAAAATCCATCTTGGTGAGGTTGCGGTGCAGTGGGGGTCTGCCCCTCTTCCGGCCCGGAATCTTCCCTGTTGGAGCCGGCAGAAAGGAGGATGTTGCCGGGGGCGACTGCATCTCGCTGCCGCTGTCTGCTGTCTGTGCTGAGGCTGCAGGACTGCTCATCAGCGCCGGGACTCACTCACACACACGCGCGCACCTGGTGGCACACACACACACACACACGCATAACATATCTGCTCAAACATGCATGCTTGTTTAAATCCACACATGCTTGTTATCATACACTTATGCTGATACACACACACACACACACACACACACACACACACACACACACACACACACACACACACACACACGCACACACACCCACATGCACACTCAAACATATACACACACACACACACACACATACACCTTCTGAAATGCACTGCACTAGCTCCTGGCCTGCTCACAAACATATGCTCAAATATACATGAGCACTTGCTGCTACACACATGCCTCATCAGACCCATAGGCTTACGGGGACATATACCCAGAAAACAACATCAGATGCCCAACACTCACACACACAGACTCACACACACACACACACACACACACACACAAAGGAAAATGAGGGAGGTAAAGGCTCAAAATAAGTGTAGACACAAAAAACATCCAGAAATAATTTACATTCACAGTGGACCTCCCTGCATAAAGCAAATGTACAAGCTCTTGCTCAAAGCATCACTCCAGTCCCGTCCAGGGGGAGAAACCCCCAGCAGGGCAGGGCTGTTACCTGATCCTTATTCCCTGGGTCTCTGGTGGATGTCCTCACTCCTCTTGGGCTTGCTAAGCTTCCTCCTGCTAAGCCTGATGCAGGACAAAGACAGATTCCTTCAGAGGGCTGCCGTAAAAGACATTTTTCTCCCTGTCTCTCGTTTTTGCCTCTCTCTCTCTCTCCCTCTCTCTCTCCCTTTCCCGTTTTTGCCACTCTTTCTTCTCCTGCTCCTCCTCCTCTTCCTCCTCCACCTTCTCTTCCCTCTGCCTGTGTCTGTGCGTGTCTGAGTTCCCCAGGCTCGCGAGGGCTCAGTGCGGTTGCTTACAGAAGCTCAGGCTGCAGACGGCTCATTAGACTAATGCATTCAGCAGTAGCAGCGGCAGTAGCAGCGGCAGCAGCGCGGAAGGGGGGGTTTGCATCACCGTGGCAACACACACAAGAAATACCATCACAGTCATGAGCCTGGCAGCTGCATGCAGCCTCTTGTAAACAGACAGCAGTGTATGGCTAACAAACATATATTTATCTATTTGTTGGGTGAATGGGTGAATAGCTACTGTATAATGCTGAAATTATTGCCCATGACAAATTGAGTAGGCTTAGCATGATGAGGGGAATTTGCCACTGTATTCTGGTCATTGCTCATCAGTTCATTGTTCAAATTTTTTGATTTGTTAAGCATTATTGTTTCTATGTTTCCAAAAATAACGCTATGAATATGTGTCTCAGTATGTTTATGTGTCTGGGGAGTGTGCTAGAGATTGCATGTGCAAGCCAATGTCTGTGTACATGCACTCTCCTAGAAACAGATCTACTGTTGTCATGGCAACAAGACCCTACTGCCTGAACCACACAGTTTCTGCCTGTATGTTTGACCAAAGATTATAAAGCAGTGCTCTAGAATCTTTGATGTTTGACTTACACTGAATAGATACACTGAAATGTAAAGGGATTATAGGGCAATGCACGTATTGCTTTAGTTTGTTTTGATATTATTCTACACCTAATGTCATATGGACTGCATAATCAACCTTCCCACACCTGCACACTCATCTGCACATAGTGACACTTTGAGACACCTGACACTTGAACACTTTTTCCAGTTATTGACTCTTTCTAGGTACCACTCAGCTATGGCACATGTGATGAACCACTATTTTCTTCTCATCACAACCACAGCTGTGTGTATGTGTGTGTGTGTATGTGTGAGAGATCTGACTTTGGCTAGATGTATGTAAGCGTGTGCTGTATGGTGAACATATGTGCAATGATGTGTGTAATGTCTTTGTGTTTTTCTATTCTGTATTTATGTATGTATGCTACTGGACACCTTCATTTCCCTCGGGATAAATAAATGATACTCTACTCTACTCTACATATTCAGCCAGACCATGTAATCTCAGATAGCTCACAAGCTTTGTTAGAATCATTCTTTGTGCTTTAAATGAATTTGACTGCAGACTGCCATTTCTGACCAATAACTGGATACACCAGCCTACCAATGTGCCCAACTTGTGGTCTATGGTCTGGTCTACCAATGTGCTGTGACCTCTCACCATTTAGTTCAAATACCTTATAGACACTCAGATTGGCAAATGACAGCACAGATAGTGGTTACTGCAGATCCCTATATCCTAGTCTACAGTGCTGTGCATAAGTTAAGACACCCATGCTAAGTTGAATAAAAAGAGGAATAAAAATAATATTTTGGAAAATGATTGTAATGCCTTAATTAAAAAAATAGGAAAAAGGAAAATCCAATCCAGGAAAAATCCAACCTTTAAGAACACCAACAACCCTTCACCTTACCTAGAGATTGGCATGGTCTTATTTCAGTTAGCCTAAAAGCTGGTTTGATTCGCATTGAGAGATGATCTTATGGAAAGTACCCCATGCCGATCTCTACTGTATGGTGAAGGGTATGTGATGATGTGGGGCTATTTTAATTTCTTTTAATTCCAAAGGCCAAGGGAACTTTATCTGGATGCATAGTATCCTGGGTCCATGAAATAACTGGTCTTTAAAAATAAAAACCTGCCTGCCTCTATGGGAATTTAAAATAGAGGGTTCCTTACTTGTGCCACCTGTATTTTAAGGAATTAATTCACGAAGACAATTGGTGTCCTTAAAGGTTGGATTATTCCTCATTTTTTTAAATTAAGGCATTAAGATTAATTTCCAAAAGATGATTTTTTATTCCTCTTTTTAGTCAACCTTAGCATGGGTGTCTCTTATGCACAACACTGTACATATCGCCAGTGAAACATTGAAAGGCGGTGTGGGACTTAAAACAGCACATAAAAATGAATGCAAAACAAATAATAAAAAAGCAGCCTATGATAATGAACGCTGAATGGAATGTGATAGGCAAAGGCCTAAATTAAGTTTAAAATTATAGGCTAACCTTAATTTTCTTTTTAATGTTCAACACGACTTCCTCTTTATTTTACTGGTTTTATAATCATGTATATTGATCTAAAACGGGCAAATGGAAAGGGAGACTAAGAAGAAACATATCCTTACGTTAGTTAGGCCTAATTTCAACATATGGGTCAACTCGCGTTATTTTTTGCCATTATTTTAGACCGCATCATCTGCACTCATCTCGATGACGTCAGTGCTTTTTAATCTCAAACAACCAATAAGATTGCACAGTCTCAAACCAACATGGCTGCGTGCACAGCGCCCTTGGGTGCTGCTAGCATTCGTTTTCTCTTTAGAGACCAATACTTGTGGAAAACAAAGCTATTAACAATATCTTACAGCTTGAAGTGGGTTACACGAGGTGAGCTATTTTGATGACAACTTTTGTGGTGGCCTGGTTCACTTGATGTTTCTAGCTAACGTAGCTCTAGTCTAGTTAGCGACAGTGTCACTCCATATGTGATGTTGACATTCGGAATGTTCAAATGATCTGCAAGCTAAGAACAATATAGTGGTTAGCTTACCTCGATCCTTTAATTTTGTATCCTTGCTATGTGTGGCATGGTTTTCGGTTGATAGTAAGATGTGTTTCGACAGCTAAGAAGGTGGGATTTGATACAGGGCATTAAAATAGCTAGCTAGCCAGCTAACGCCAGTTGGGTCAGATAGCATACTGACCAACGTTACCCCTGTTTTACTTAATACATTTCCTTCTATCATACGTCGTGTGACAAAAGCAAATCTGTAATGTCCTTTTTTTACATCAGGGTTTGCGGCGAATGTGTTGTCACAGTCCGTTGAAGACCACCTAAGCCCCAGCTACGGAGGACCTATTGAACACTACACACGCCTCGTTGCAGAGGGTACTCTGAATGAGGACCCGCATCAGAAAGCGGTATTGGAGAAGCTGGATACATTGCAGCAGACGCTCAGGGGTTACGACAACCAACCTGCATCTTTCTTTTCTAAGGTGGAGTGAGTTTGGATGCTGTTAATAAATTAAGTGGAGGTGTATTACACTAAAACAAAACATCTAAAGCAGTTGTTTTGTGTTAGAGTCGTGTGATACTGTACTGTTGTATAACAGTCATTTGTCTTACAGATGTTTTCCAAGACCAAGGTGCCCAAAGGTTACTATATCTATGGAGATGTTGGTAAGTTGGTAATCACTAATAGTGTGGCTTACAGAAATCTAAAAAAAAAAAGGGAATTTCATAGGGCTTTATTCACTTACTCTCTTACTTGATTGGTGGTGTTTGCAGGCACAGGCAAAACAATGGTCATGGACATGTTTTATTCCTATGTTGAAACAAACAAAAAGAAGAGGGTCCATTTCCATGGCTTCATGTTAGATGTGCACCAGAGTGAGTTACTCATTTTTTGGCTGACATATGAAGTAGCGATGAATCTGTTGTTGCCTGTAGACTAGCCTTCATTGTTCAGTCCTGCATAAGCACTGTCACCTTTTCTTTTGAGAGGGCAATGATATTGTTCTATCAGTGTGGAAATGTACAGTATAATATTCTATCTGTTAAAGAAAGCTAAATCTACAACTGGTACTGACCTTATGACATCATGTTTAGGAATTCATCGTTTGAAACAGTCTATGCCTAAGAGAAAAGCAGGAAAGATGGCCAAGTCCTATGACCCCATAGCTCCTGTTGCAGAGGAAATAAGTGAGGAGGCGTCTATCCTTTGCTTCGATGAGTTTCAGGTACTCTCAGCTCTCCTGTAGCTTAGGACTCAAACACATAAGAAAACCCATAATGAATTTCTTTCATGCTTTGATATGAGCCCTTGCCTTATTTGGAGTACTGAATAAGTGAATAATCACCTTCAGCTGTAGACACATCAGGATTGTGTGTTTTCTCTTCTGTGCATTGTAGGTGACTGACATTGCAGATGCAATGATACTGAAACAATTGTTTGAGAACCTTTTCAAAAATGGAGTTGTTGTGGTGGCAACCTCCAATCGGCAGCCAGATGGTAAGCTACTGATTGATTCCCACGATTCACTTAAATAGGCAGATTTTGACACATTTGATCAAGAGTCTGGGTGTAATGTCCTCTAACACAAACACAGTTACTTTAAACAGAATAGTGACAACAGTACATCTCAGTGCAATGGTGAATGATGACAATTTGTTTGTTTTTGGAGCATGCGGTGGTAGAAGGGGATAGAGAGGGATCGAGATAGAAATGTCACAGAATTTGACCCTTGTGTCTTGTCTCTTCCATTTGCAGACCTATACAAGAATGGACTACAGAGAGTGAACTTTGTGCCCTTCATTGCCGTGCTAAAGGTTAGATTTCTGTTTGTGTTCATAATGGATCTCAGCAGTAGGTGACTGGGATGATTGCTTGTACTATAAGGCAAAATGAATATTGGAAGATGACCATCTGCACTGTACAGTATGTGTAAACTAGAGGACTAACTGATAGAATAGGCCCATGTTCCCATCTTAGTGTCGCTAGAAGCCTCTAGCAGTGTTTTTTTTTATTATTATTATTTGAGAGCAACAGCATGTCCCTGAGCTGGGGGAAAAAGAAGTGCTGGATTACTCAGACCTTTTGTGTTTGACACCTTTGGAACACAATTAGTCGGCCGTGTTTAGAATAACAAATGCCTTTCCCCTGAGCTCAGCTGAATGAGGCGGGCTAGAGTGGTGTGGTGGACCATACCGTGCCTGTTTAGATGGTGAAGTTGAGAGCCCTCTACGACTGCCGCACTGAAGCTCTCTCTGTTTGGATCGACACATGAATCATATGATGTCACTGCATTTCTACATTATCAAAATGTACGCTCATGGGTATTATGAAGTCATTGTTTCTTGAGGTACCTGTAAACAGTTTTAATGGGGATGCTTGCAAGATGTATTTTGGGAACCAGAACAGATCCTTCTGGTGTTAGCCAGGATGTGCAAGATGTGATGTCAGTGACTTTTGCATGCCCCCCCCCCCCCCCCCCCCCTCATAATTTGTGTGTTCTCACTCTGCAGGAATATTGCCAAACACTGCAGCTGGACTCTGGAATTGACTACAGGAGGAGGAATCGTCCTGGCGCTGGAAAGCTCTTCTTTCTGTAAGCAATGATATTCTGTTGCCAAGTCTAATGTATATTTGACCCGGGACTTGTCAGAGTATTTTTCAGAGTGTTTTTTGCAGTCTCTTTTCAACTCCGTCTCTTTTCAATTCAGCACAAGTGAACCAGATGTGCATGCCACCTTGGACAAGATGTTTGATGAGATGGCATTCAAGCAGAACGATAGTAAGTAGGTTTTTAATCATTCTCAGTGTTACTTGATGGAGTAGCTTGTTGTTATGTGTGCTGTTTAATCTCTTGGCTATGAGCCGTGTGTGTGTGTGTGTGTGTGTGTGTGTGTGTGTGTGTGTGTTAAAGTGCTGACATGGTGTGACAACTATGTGAGTTAGAATGTTACAGTTGTGTACATAAAGGTGATGTATGGTGGCTTATGGGAGGGCCAAGTCTTGATTCTTGCTGTTGAGGTTTTTATTTTTTGCATCTCCGGGTCTTCCAATATTCGTGCTTGTGTAACAGCTTCTAGTGTAAGTCTGTTGTGGCATGGCTGTCATGGTAACATCGTCTTGGTTTTCTACAGTAACGAGGCCGAGGACTCTTAACGTGCGTAGTCGGAAGCTGATTCTGAGCAAAGCATGTGGGACCATCCTGGACTGCACATTTGACGAGCTGTGCGACCGAGTGAGTGAGCAGTTTCTCTTAGTGCTGTTTTTTCATCTTCAGCAGGCAGATGGCGTTTCATTTGATTTGTACTGAATCTGTTTTTGCGTCCCTCAGCCTTTAGGTGCCAGTGACTACCTGGTGATCTCCAACACCTTTGACACAGTATTCATCCGTAATGTTCCTCTACTCACCTTGTCAAAGAAGACACAAGCACGACGCCTCATTACTCTCATAGATGCTCTTTATGATCACAAGGTGTGACCTTTCTCTTTTTTTTCCCTCGATCTCTTTATTTCATGTTCTAAAAGTACTCTCTGTTTAGCAGGTATAATTCAATTTGTTTAGATTAAAAGAGATCACATAGTTAGGATGGGTGTACTCTATAATGTCTTACAGATTTTAATGGCATTTTTGAGTATGACACTGTAACTGTACTGTGTACAAAGCAACAAATCCATTACATAACTTAGGAAAATGTCAGCACGCTGCAGTGGCTGTTTTGGCTGGGTAAAGTTTGTCATGGTAACTGGCCTTTAGATCTGGAAATGAAAATGCCTGGCCAAAGACTCGAGAGAACAGTCTGCGATTCAGTTTGATGTTTGCATTACTGAAATCTTGCCGTTTGCTTCACTGATGCACAGTAAACAATGACATATGACAATGATATTAATGACATTTATGACCATTTTTGCTTGTGGTGTTTTCCCACAGGTTAGAGTTGTGATCCTGGCTGAAGCCCCATTAGATGATCTCTTTGTTCAAGATGAACACCATGATGACCATGCCCATGAGGTTTTGGATGAACTTGGTATTAAACAGGTAAAACATCAAGCTTTGATGTTAAGTCTTCCACAGCTGTGGGTGTATTTAATACTTGTATTAGATAATTGCCAGCCTTAGTAAAAGTGGTTCTGACATGTGCAACACTATATGCCACTTTTTCAGATCTTATAGGCTGCAAGTTTTGTCATAATCCTCAAAATTCATTATGATGTATATGACCATATTGCATCTGTGGCTCAAGATGAACCATTCCACAAGTATTTGAAGAATCAGAAGCATGCCATTGCAAACTATATTCTTTCTGCTGCTTGAAACATGTGCTTCATATATGTCTGTTATGTGTCCATGAGGCCAATTAGACTGGGTCTTTAGTAGTAGGCGAGATCTTCATTTTATGTCTATGGCCCAGTTGAGCTGTTGGTTAGCAACAGTTTTCATCAGCTTTCTACTCTCCAGCACCAATGCTCACACGTCCTCGTTCCACACTCCACAGGATGCGGGCAGCAGCCTGGCCATCTTCAGTGGAGAGGAGGAAGTTTTTGCCTTCCAGCGGACCGTCTCCCGCCTGACAGAGATGCAGACGGAGGAGTACTGGGTTGAGGGGGACCGCAGCACCACGTGACCCTGACTGGGCTCGTGTCAAAGTCCTGTGAAAAGTCCAGTAGCCTCTAGATGGTCAACAAGTGCTGGCTTGTGGACAGAGGAACACTTAGAAGGGTGGTGGTGGTGGTGGTGGTGTGCAGGTGAACATATGAACTGTGGTCAAACACTCCGAGTCACTGCTTTCTGATGCCAATCCAGTTCACTTGACTGTCCTGACAGAGGAAAAGATTATCTATCCACAATCCCACCTCTTCATATAGGTACATTACCCCAGTTTTTTGGATTCAAATGAAAGGAAGTGTGTGTCCTCTGTAAGTAGATGCCTCTGCATGGATCAGGCTATTTTTTCCCCCCTCTTCAGGTCCATCTGGTGAGCAGGATTGGGGTCACACTTCAGTGACTTCAGGGGAATTTGGAGACAGCCACGCAGACCAGGCTGCTGATTGAGGTGTGACTGAAATAGCACAGAGCCACTCACTGTCGCTCTGTACAGCCTAGCATGACTCACAACTATCAGACCTGCTCCTATAGTCATCTGTTCCTGTGCCCAACACTACCATACTCACTCACCTTAAATACAATGTTAAACTGTGTCATGGGATCAATCTAAGAAACTTGCTATTGAACTGGATGTGAATATGTACTGTATGCCTTTTGCACATGCTATCTATCTCTTTGGTTATATAATATAAGCTGCTGGAGTTTTAATGCCTTTTAAAGAAAGGGATACGTGGCCTTATGAGGAAAGATGTAAATGAGTTTTAAGTGATGGCCAAATTACCATTAAGCTCACCTTTCTACAGTTTGTGTCAACACCAGTCTTACTTTTTAATCATAAGCTATTGCAACAGTGACTGTACTTCACTATCATGGTTACTGTTGTAATAGCTTCTGAGTGATTCAATCATACTTTACAGTCTCCACCTACAATGGTTAAATGCAGTAGATGGTAGTCTAGCTAGTTACCAAGCCTAGTAATCCCTTCATGCTGATTTTCCATTCAGAATTGATTCAGAGATCTCTTGATTAAGAAAAAAATAAGATTGATGTTGGCTAACATGCTAGAAAAGTGAGTTTGATATGATTTCGTTTGTCGAAAATGATCAGTACAGCAGCTATAAAGCACTGTTAACCCTGGTATACATAATTATGGTATGTACATAGTTTTAAATGGAAAAAGGACGACTTTGAACAAATGAACAATTATTTAAGTAAACCATTTATTACAACAGGATGGGTGTATGTTTTGTAGTTCTGTATCAGTAGTACTAAGTTCTTCCCAGAGTAGGGAAATGGGTTTTGACATTTCCTAGTGCGGAAACGCCTGAATTATGGAGGCTCAGCCGACACATGGCCTACGTTTACAAAAAAAGTAGATAAATAGATCCACCTTCTCTCTGGGAGGCAGGACAAAAACTGCTGAGCTGTGCAGTCTCCAGGCGCGCACACACACTGTCCATCCATGGGGATTGTGTCGCTTTAAAAGGCTATGCCACCCATGTAATCTAGGGGGCAGGTCTGTCTTCTGTGGCCATCGACTGCAGAGCTCCTCGGTAGTTCAAGCAAAGGCAGGCGGAGGCACGAGAGCGAGGCTCCGCTTGCATCGGATCGCCCAGGATGCAGGGGCTAACTAGTTAGCTGCAGAACAGAGAAAAGGCTCCCGTGTCGTTGTGAATCGGCGGAGATGATATTTCGATGAACCTGCGCACGCAAAATGTGATTTTAGCACCTCGGACTCGCTGGGTGGAGGTTCTGACGTCCTTACAGAAGCCCTTGCACAGCTTACAGATTATCAAGCTCTTCAACTGGGAGCTGGCGGCTCTCCACTCGGGCTGGATAAAACGACTTGAAAAGGAAATTGTCAAGATGGCAGCTGCATTCTGAATGACTGTATCCATATTAAGGGGACGTTTTCTGTCACTGAGCGTACCATGCATTTTTAAAAAATGACCATACTCAGGCTTAGCGTTGAAGTGTTTTGATTTAGGCTATTTTCTGCTCTTGAGCCTTATTATAATTGTGATACTTTGTCGCGTTGAAACCCCTCCAGCATTGCATCACTTCTAGTGAGTCGTCCAAAAGTATTTCTGAGCAGCGTATTTAAAGTTACCCTTGTGTGTGTTCACTGATGCTGGAGCAATCAACTGGGCAGGCACGTGGAGTTAGCTAAACATCAGGTATCAGGACTGCATGGAGAGTGCAGACCAGTAGCCTACCAATGATCTGAAGGAAAAAAATGTCCATTGTGTGTTAACTTGTTTTTTTTTTTTTTTTTTAAAGTGAAATTATTTTCATTCTATTATCCAGGGCATTGAATCTTCCATACCAGGACTAGAAGCATCGTAGACAGCTCTAACTACACAAACATTAAGCTCATTAATGGAATGCAACTGGAAACCAAGCTTCCAATTTAGTTATTTGAATGATCAAACTGTAGCTCAGAGAAGGCAAAGAGTGGGGATATCATGGCTGAGATGTCAAACAATGAACTTGGTAATACTTTGGACGTTATGATCGATCCAGATTTTGAGCCACAGAAAAGACCGAGGTCCTGTACGTGGCCTCTCCCGCGACCTGAGTCCGACACAGGGAAGCCCGAACCAACCGATATTATTCCCGAAGAGGAGGATGACCCCGCCACTGACAGTTGCGCGGGCCACAGTGCCAACGATATATCGAAAGAAACTGACATTTCCGATGGGGACCATGCTACATCAGAAATTACTCCTGTTGTGCGACTTAAAACCACTTCCAAGGACAAGGAGCTCGACGGCTTCTCGGTACCCTCTCAGCCCTTGTCCACGGCGAGCAGTGAAACAAGTGTGAACGGCCTGGTAGCGCAGCCAAGAAAGTCTTCTGCACGAAGGAATGCCTGGGGCAATTACTCGTACGCGGATCTCATCACTCAAGCTATTGAGAGCTCGTCTGACAAGCGGTTGACTTTGGCCCAGATCTATGATTGGATGGTCAGATCAGTAGCATATTTCAAGGACAAAGGCGACAGCAACAGCTCAGCAGGCTGGAAGGTGAGCTCTTTGTGCACTTTCACTGAAGACTTGGTGTGGAACTAAACCTAGTCATAAGATATGGTATTTTGACACAATATGAGTTAATTTATGCAGAATATCATAGTGGAGGTGATGTTTTCGCAAAACATTACAAGTTCAGCACACCTGTGAAAAGCAATGATGCAGTATCTGTTAAGGAAAGTAGTAGCCTAGTTTCTAGTCATTCTAACCAAACTGATCTAAAAAGCAGAGCGCTGTAGGTCTACCAGTGATGCTCTTCAGATGTTACCTCAGTCAGTGGAAGGGAGGTCAGGTTGATTAGCAGCTGGTGAGACAGTAACTGTGGGTGGCTGATAGGACTGGGTGAGACAGGGTGTTAAAAGAGTGGCAGTGGGCGGTGGTAGTGTAGTGGTTAAGGAGCTGGGCTAGCGTGCAGTAGCCTGAAAGTTGTCGGTTCAATTCCCGGCTTCCACCGTTGTGCCCTTGAGCAAGGCACTCAACCCCAAGTTGCTCCGGGGACAATGTGATCCCTTGTAATATAGCTGACATATGTAATTCACTTTGGTCAAGAAGTGTCTGCTAAATGTAATGTAATGTAAAAGATAAGAGGAAGGAGCAGGGTGACGCGTGCCCCTGCTCTTGCCCTTACCCCTGGCACCATTCCCTCTGAGGCTGGCCTTACCACCCTGGCACGTTGCCTCAGCCTGCTGACACATTACTTCTTATCAGGCCAGTTAGTGGTGAGGGAGCCCCATGACACTACGTTTCAGCAGCTAAGACCAGCATTTTCCATCTAGTGTAAACGTTTAGCTCATACATTTT